>NC_048414.1:64648-69240 GCF_013103735.1 Etheostoma cragini | reverse complement strand
CTGTAATAATATGGCCTGCAGCGGGGCCCCGCTCCACAGTTTTACAACCTCTAACCCTGCAGAAAGGACGGCCTGCAGCAGGGCCCCGCCCCACAGCTTTACAACATCTAACCCTGCATAAAGATTTGTCAGAGCGGATCACATCTGAAACATGGATGTTTCTGATTGGTCAGAGCAGATCACATCTGAAACATGGATGTTTCTGATTGGTCGGAGCAGATCATATCTGAAACATGGATGTCTCTGGTTGGTCAGAGCGGATCATATCTGAAACATGGATGTCTCTGATTGGTCAGAGCGGATAATATCTGAAACATGGATGTCTTTGATTGGTCAGAGCGGATAATATCTGAAACATGGATGTCTCTGATTGGTCAGAGCAGATCATATCTGAAACATGGATATCTCTGTTTAGTCAGAGTGGATAATATCTGAAACATGGATGTCTCTGATTGGTCAGAGTGGATCACATCTGAAACATGGATGTCTCATATTGGTCAGAGCGGATCACATCTAAAACATGGATGTCTCTGATTGGTCAGAGCAGATAACATCTGAAACATGGATGTCTCTGGTTCATCCCCATATTTCATCTGAATTAAATAATATTGAATGAAAAATGCTATGGCATGTGTGTGTGCGTGAGTGTGTGTGACTGTTTGTGTGTGTGCCTGAGTGTGACTGTGTGTGTGTGTACATGAGTGTGTGACTGTGTGTGTGTGTGTGTGTGTGTGTGCGCGTGAGTGTGTGACTGTGTGTGTGTGTGTGTGTGTGTGTGTGTGAGTGTGTGTGTACCATTCTCAGACTGCCACCAGGTCTTCAGTCTGTTGGGAGCGAACGTTGTGACAACGTTCTCGATGCGATGGCCGCTCATCTGTTCACTCAGCTGATCGTACGGAGTCGCCGAGTCGCACAGGAAGCACTTCTTCTCCTCCTGGTTCAGCACACACAGAGAGAGACAGACAGGCAGAGAGACAGGCAGAGAGACAGACACATAGACAGAAAGACAGACAGAGAAAAAGAGAAAGAGAAAGAGAGAGAGAGAGACGGGGGAGTAAAGAGTTAATAGTGAGGTAAATTCCGGAGATTCCTGTCTGGTCTCATTATCGGTTAGTTATGGTGATGAGACTACACTGGGTTATTAATAACAGGTTTATTAAACAGGAAGCTGTGTGTGGTCCACATCTTCCCCTCTAACAGAATCAAAGTCAGCTTTTCACTGAGCACGCTCAGTCCCAATTCTCAATCTGATTGGACGCCTTCACTTTGACCTTTGAAATCGTCTACGAGTTCTAAACAGAAACATCTGGAACATCTGGAGAAACATCAACATCTGTCTGCTCTCAGAGCTCCTTTTAGGGAGGTGGTTTGATACAGGAAACACTGCAGACACACACACACACACACACAGCCAGACACAGACACCGACAAAGACACACACACACACGCACACACACACAGCCAGACACAGACACCTACAAAGACAAACACACACACACAAACACACAAACACACAGCCAGACACAGACACAGACAAAGACACACACACACACACACACAGAGACACACAAACACACACACATCTCAGATGCAGTCTAGTTGGATCTCAGTGCAGATTGTTAACTTATCACGTGTCTGTAGTTTACATTATTATTAGTTACCTGTTGGTGGTGTCTGTAGTGTACCTGTCTGTAGTGTCTGTGGTGTCTGTAGTGTACCTGTCTGCAGTGTCTGTAGTGTACCTGTCTGTAGTGTCTGTGGTGTCTGTAGTGTACCTGTCTGTAGTGTACCTGTCTGTAGTGTCTGTAGTTTACCTGCAGGTGGCTGACAATGCAGAACGGTTCAGGGCGGTTCAATCCGCAGGTAGAGGTGGACGACAGTTGGTGGGCTCGGCCAATCAGAAGGTCTCCTGTTGCCGGGTAACAGCTGCCCTCTGTGCACACGTCGCTGAGCTCAGGGATGCTGACATTATCGACTGAGGCCCCGCCCCCCTGGGAGCCACCTGAGCACACCTGCAGGGCTGAGAACACAAAGTCTGGTTGGGTCTGAACAATATGAAAGAAATGTAATCACAGTGATTATTGATTTAACAAGGTTCTCTGACAGATCTCTGGTTTCTGACTTTATTCATTATTATTTTTAATTATACCTGTCTGTAATGTACCTGTCTGTAGTGTCTGTAGTTAAGCTGTCTGTAATGTACTTGTCTGTAGTGTCTGTAGTTAAGCTGTCTGTAGTGTACCTGTCTGTCTGTAGTGTCTGTAATTAATGATGTCCCTAGATCAAATGTGTCTGTAGTGTCTGTAGTGTACCTGTCTGTAGTGTCTGTAGTTAATTTTTCTGTACTGTACCTGTCTGTAGTGCCTGTAGTTAAGCTGTCTGTCGTGTACTTGTCTGTAGTGTCTGTAGTTAAGCTGTCTGTACTGTACCTGTCTGTAGTGCCTGTAGTTAAGCTGTCTGTAGTGTACCTGTCTGTAGTGTCTGTAGTTAAGCTGTCTGTCGTGTACTTGTCTGTAGTGCCTGTAGTTAAGCTGTCTGTAGTGTACATGTCTGTAGTGCCTGTAGTTAAGCTGTCTGTACTGTACCTGTCTGTAGTGCCTGTAGTTAAGCTGTCTGTACTGTACCTGTCTGTAGTGCCTGTAGTTAAGCTGTCTGTAGTGTACCTGTCTGTAGTGTCTGCAGTTAAGCTGTCTGTAGTGTACCTGTCTGTAGTGCCTGTAGTTAAGCTGTCTGTAGTGTCTGTAGTTAATCCTGGATCAGTGGCTGCATTCTTTTTATATTTTAGATATCAAAGTATTTCTGATTAAATTAACTTTTATTATTTTAATAATTTAATAATTAATTAAAAATGTCCTCCTTCTGAAAACTTCCTAATTACTGAGATTAAACGTTATTAATTATTTATCGGCTGAATTATAACAACATAATAATTATAATAATAACATATCTTTCTCCATTATCAGAAAGCCAAAGGAGAGGGTTAATTATTTAAACACAGAGTAACCGATTAACCGACTCTCAGAAGGAGATTCCTTCAGCGTTGACCGGAAGTTAAGACCAAAATTAACTTTTTCTTTCAAACTTTATTGATTTGCAGCTGATTAACAGAAGAAATAGAACTTTTTGTTGTTATTAGAGTATTAAATGGGAACTCACCAAGCAGCAGCGCGAGCTCCAACATGCTGCTGGTCTTCAAAGGACAAACCAAACGGAGAAACGTCCCGGTCCGTGAGTCCGTGGGTCGGTAGATCCCGGTCCGTGAGTCAGTGAGTCCGTAGATCCCGGTCCGTGAGTCAGTGAGTCCCGGTCCCGTTAACGTTAGGAGGCCTCGAGACTCTCCAGACCCTGAAAGTGTCCGGGGTCTCTTCACAAAGCGGAGCTGCTGGTAATGGTTACGGGTTAGAAAGCCTGCAGAGACCAAGACCCCCTCGGACCCGGACTCCGCCTCCTCAGATCACATCCCACGGTACCTACACCTCAGCTCCACACTTCCGGGCTGACATTCAAAATAAAACGGGCTGAAACGTTGAATGCTTCTTGAGAGATGTCTTTACTCAGAGCGGAAATAAAGCCTTAATACTAGTATTATTGTTTATATATTGTATAAAGCAGGAACTATAAAGTGTCTTATAGAATATATTATATAATAAGTACACTACCGGTCTTGGAAATTCCCATTGACTTCCATAATAGACATACATATATATGTGATATGTAAATTACATGTATATACACATATATGTGTGTATATACACACATATAAATACAACATATATACACACATATATATATACATACTTGAAAAATACAAAGATAAATCACCTTCTATTACAAAACAAGAAAAACTTTAAAATGTGAAAAAGCCTTTTCAGTCTGATGCTTTTTATCTGAAATCCATGTCCCAAGACTTCCTGTGTGACAGCCACAGGTTTCTGTTCTCAGGTCTCTTTGTTCCATGGAAGAGGACACGTGACTTCATTTATATTATTAAACTATTTTTAAAGTATGTATGTCCTAATGAGATTAATTATGAGTTAACTAATTAAGGAGATTAATTATGAGTTAACTAATTAAGGACATTAATTATGAGTTATTAATGAGATTAAGTTTGAGTTAACTAATTACATTAATGAGATTTATTGCATTAATTCAATTGTCTGACAGCTCTTATATACTCACACACATAGGCTTATATGTTTGTACGTGTAAAGTACGTAAAGCTGTCAAATACTATTGATGAAGTAGAAATTACAGTACAGTACCCTTTTGGAGTAGAAAAATAAAACATGGAAATGCTCAGGCAAAGTACAAGTACCTGAACATAGTACATGAGTGCAGTAATTGAGTAAATGTACTGATGATGTTCAGTTCCAGTCAGAAACAAGTTTTTATAATTTTAATATTTAATTTGTCTGCTTCTCTTTCAAAATGAAAAACTCTTTTAATGAACATGGAGTTAGTGTTTCTCATTCTTCTGAAGAATCTGCTGGACTTCCCCCTCTCCCTCAGAGCTCAGACACACACACACACACACACACACACACACACACACACACACACACAGTCGTGTCTGGCTATCTTTGTGGGGACCA
>NC_048414.1:59264-64548 GCF_013103735.1 Etheostoma cragini | reverse complement strand
CACACACACACACACACACACACACACACACACACACACACACACACACACACACACACAAACGTTTTAGATTTAGAGATTTAAATAGTTCTGATCACTAAACTGAAACTATATAACTGATCATGTGACTCTGAGGATCAGCACTGATCAGCTGATCACTGGACCAGAAGGACCAGAGAAAACAAAATGGAGGGTCATCTCTTAGTTGTCATGGTGACAGCCGTGTAAGGTAAGGAGCCAGCGCCCGTCGGCAGCTGCATGGGCGGCTGTGTGCGAGTGTGTGGTGAATCACATCCAGCATAACTTTTTACATAGACTGGAACATTTAATTGGCATTAAAGGAACTGCTCTAAGCTGGTTTAGGTCTTATTTATCAGATTGATCCCAGTTTGTTCATGTTAACGATGAATCCTCTGTGCACACCAAAGTTAGTCATGGAGTCCCACAAGGATCTGTGCTTGGTCCAATCCTGTTCACTTTACATATACTTCCTTTATATCATGGGTGTCAAACTCTGGCCCGCCGCGAGACAATACCAAATTACTACTAGAGCTGGCCCGCCGGTATTATACAGCGCATTCACCACTAATACTACGAATCCCATAATGCTCTGCTGTTTTTGCGGGCCAATCAGGACAGGACCCAGAAGCCCTGTCTCCTCTGTGACAGTAGACATAGCAACATAGACGCTACAACTGTCAGCGAGCTAACCCTTCCCAAAAATGGCGAAAAGAAAGGCAGAAAACAGGAGCTTTCTGGACAAGTGGGAGGCAGAATATCTGTTTACATATGTAAAAGACAAACCTGTTTGTCTTGTTTGTGGAGTCAACAGGGCTGTAAGTAAGGAGTACAACATTAGACGACACTATGAAACGAAACACCATTACAAATACAAAGACCTGGACATGACTCAAAGGAGCCAGAAAGTAGAGGAGATGAAAAGAAGTTTGGTTTCACAACAGAATATGTTTAAAAAAGCCACATCACAAAGCGAGGCTGCTGTAAAGGCAAAATCAGCCCGGCCCTTTAATGAGGGAGAGCTCATGAAAAAGTGCATGATGAAGGTTTGTGACCTCGTATGCCCAGAGAAAAAACAAGCATTTTCAAACGTGAGCCTGAGCAGGAACACAGTAGCTGATCGTACATGATCTTGCCACCAATCTGTATGACCAGCTGATGGAAAAGGGAAAAGATTTTGTTGCGTTCTCCCTCGCTGTGGATGAGAGCTGCGATGCATCTGATACTGCTCAGCTGTCAGTCTTCATCCGTGGAGTGGACCCAAATCTGTGTGTTACGGAGGAGCTATTGGGATTCAAATCAATGCATGGCACAACCACAGGAAAGGAAATCTTTGAGGAGGTTTCCAAATGTGTAACTGAAATAAAGCTGCCGTGGGATAAACTCGTTGGATTAACGACAGATGGTGCGCCAGCGATGTGCGGTAAAAGAGTGGACTGGTGGGCATGGTTCGGGAGAAGATGCGGGAAGAGAACTGTGCAGGTCAGCTAGCTGTTTACCACTGCATCCTACATCAGGAAGCACTGTGTGCCAAAGCCCTAAAGATGGAACATGTCATGACCACAGTAACACAGGTAGTTAACTTTATAAGAGACAAAGGTCTAAATCACCGCCAGTTTAAATCTTTTCTGGAGGAGTGTGGTTCGGAATACGCAGACGTGCCGTATCACACAGGTGCCGTTTCCTCTGCTTAGCCAAGGTGAGATGGCTAAGCAGAGGAAAAGTACTGAACAGATGTTTCGAGCTGCGTGAGGAAATATGTCAATTCCTGGAAACCAAAGGGAAGGATACAGCAGAGCTCCGGGAGCAAAAGTTCCTGTGTGAGCTGGCCTTTCTCCGTGACATCTCAAGCCATCTCGATGCGCTGAACCTGCAGCTTCAGGGGCGGGGGCGCATCATCACAGACATGTACGCTGCAGTGAGGGCCTTCAAAACTAAACTGTGCCTGTGGGAGAATCAGATGCTGCAAGGAAACCCTTGCCATTTTCCCTGCTGCCAATCCATAGAAGCGCAGATCTCTACCGCCGTGTTTCCATGCGCACAGTTTGCTGAAAAACTTAGTGTTCTCGCCGCTGAGTTCAGCCGGCGATTTGCCGACTTCAATGCCCAGAAATGCAAATTTGAACTGCTTAGTAATCCCTTCGCAGTGGATGTGGAAAATGCACCAACCAACATCCAAATGGAGCTGATTGAACTCCAGTGCAATGACACGCTGAAGTCAAAGTATGATGCTGTGGGCGCCGCACAGTTTCCACGGTTCATCCCTGACACAATGCCTCAGCTCCGCACCCAAGCTGCTCAGATGCTCTCCATGTTCGGCAGCACTTATCTATGCGAGCAACTTTTCTCCTCGATGAAGATGACCAAAACAACTCACAGGAGACGTCTGACTGATGAACATCTTCGCTCGATACTGAGGATTTCTTCAGCTCAGAGCTTGAGCCCAGACATTGATGAACTAGCATCCAAGAAGAGATGCCAGGTATCTGGCTTGGGCACATCCGATTAGACCAGTGTGCAATAATTAACGTTTTCTTTATGCACTTTTTCTTGCTACAAGGCATGGGCTTGAATGGTTGATTGATTTATTACCATTTTATTTGTAAAATTATTAGCCAAATTATTTTGGTATTTAAATCAGAAGGCTACAAATATTAAAGAGGCATACAATTTTTATTTAAATTTTATTTATTTAATAAATGAATGCCATTGATGTGTTTTTTAATTTGAAATTCGATTTTGCATGTCTCCACTACTAAATTATATATTGTATGGTAATAAGCGATGCTTGTTCCATATTCAATGTTAAAGCAAAAATTGTTTGGGTCCATATTAAAAGGTTAATTTGTTCAATGTTGGCCCATGACTTTGTTCAGGTTTTACATTTTGGCCCACTGGGTATTTGAGTTTGACACCCCTGCTTTATGTCATGGGCCCGCTGCTGTCTGTCTTCCCTTTCCCCTGTTTGTCTGTCCGTACTTCTGTCTTCCACTAGAGGTCACCATAGAGGAACCTGGTCCGGAGGCGTGACCACACTCTGCCATCCGCCTTCAGCACAGCTGCAACCCACCTTCATCACTCCAGCTCCACAGCTGCAATCTATCTCCATCATCCCATCTCCACAGTATATAAAACCGGGCTGACCACCTCTTCAGCGCCAGTTTGTTGCTAACCCCTAAGTGGTAACTTGGCCAGTCTTTAGTGCACGTTGCTCACCTGCTTTACTATCAACTAATATTGTTTTTGTTCTCGTCACAGTGTTTGTCGTCGTCCGTGTTTGCAGTTTCCTCCAGACCCGCTCCTTGTAACTTTTCTCCATACCTCACCACCTGTACCTCCTCTGTGTGTTTTTTGTTGGATTAAACCTTTTTCTTTACTGTCATCCTCTAGCCTGTGTTGTTTCTGTGTCTGGGTCCAACCCAACCCATTACACTTTAGGCGATATTGTCATGAAGCACTCCATAAAATTTCATTGTTATGCTGATGATACTCAATTATATCTATCGATCAAGCCTGATGAAACTAATCCGTCAGCTAAACTTCAAATGTGCCTTCAGGATATTAAAACCTGGATGACCTGTAATTTTCAAATGTTAAACTCAGATAAAACTGAAGTTATTGTTCTGGGACCCAATCACCTCCGTGACACATTATCCAAAGAGATAGTTACTCTGGATGGCACAACCCTGGCCTCCATCATCACCCTGGCCTCCAGCACCACCCTGGCCTCCGGCACCATCTTTGATCAGTACATGTCCTTTAACTCCCACATAAAGCAAATTTCAAGGATGGCCTTTTTTCACGTACGTAATATTGCAAAAATCAGGAATATCCTGTCTAAAAATGATGTAGAAAAACTAGTCCATGCACTTGTTACTTCTAGGCTGGATTACTGCCATTCTTTATAATCAGGCTGCTCAAAGACGTCCATAAAGACTCTTCAGCTGATTCGGAATGCTGCAGCACGTGTTCTGACAGGAACCAGGAAAAGAGATCACATCTCTCCTGTTTTTGGCTTCTGTGCATTGCTCTGCGCTCCCAGAATGCAGAGTTACTCGTGGTTCCTAGAGTCTCTAAAAGTAGAACTGGAGCCAGAGTGTTCAGCTATCAGGCTCCTCTCCTGTGGAACCAGGTTCCAGTCTGGGTCCAGGGACCAGAGCGTTCAGCTATCAAGCTCCTCTCCTCTGGAACCAGGTTCCAGTCTGGGCCAGGGACCAGAGCGTTCAGCTATCAGGCCCCTCACCTGTGGAACCAGGTTCCAGTTTGGGTTCAGGAGGCAGACACCATCCCCACATTTAAGAGTAGGCTTAAGACGTTCCTCTTTGAAAAAGCTTATGGGATAACTGTTGTTGTGATTTAGCACTATATAAATAAAATTAAATATTGTTAGGGAGTGAGGAAGCAGCGTCCGCCTTACCCGGCCCACATGCTTCTCGTCATAGTTGTCAGATTTATCTATCATATAATCAAGAATATAATAAAACTAAAGGGAGACTTGGCTTACAGCCCGATCAGGTTGGGGAGAGTTCTAGCCCGACCAGGCTCCTCTCTTTACCCTGTCTCTCCTAGTTATGCTGTAATAGTTTTAGACAGCCTGGGACTTCCTTTGACACACTGAGCTCCTCTCTCCTCTATCTTTCTATCTTTTCATTTATGTGCAACCATGTCCCAGAAATGCTTGTTACTTACCTAGTTACTAACTTAGTTACTAACCTGGTTACTAACCTGGTTACTAACCTAGTTACTAACCTAGTTACTAACCTAGCTCTGGGGAGTTCCTCCGCGGAGACCTTATGTTCTTTTTCGCCCAGCATGTTTCCTCGGATCAGGGAGTCTCCAAAATCATGGTTGCAGCTGTCGCCATGGTCCCGCTACACGTCCTGCTATGCCATGTTCATCCTGCTACGTCCTGCTACGTCCTGCTGTGCCTTGTAATTCCCACAGTGCCCTGCTATGCCATGAAATACTACAAAGAACTGCTACAAACTACTATTTTTTCTATTTTTTTTATTTCAACTCTTCATTCTAACCCCAACCGGTTCATCAGACACCGCCTACCAAGAGCCTGGGTCTGGGTCTGGGTCTGTCCGAGGTTTCTTACTAAAAGGAAGTTTTTCCTCGCCACTGTCGCCCTGTTGCTTGCTCTGGAGGAACTACTAGAACTGTTGGGTCCTTGTAAATTCTGGAGTTTTCAATTTCAATTTCAATTTCAATTTTATTTATAGTATCAATTCATAACAAGAGTTATCTCAAGACACTTTACAGA
>NC_048414.1:51067-59164 GCF_013103735.1 Etheostoma cragini | reverse complement strand
CAGTGGTCAGATAAAAAGGGATTCTGTGGGAACACTATTAAATGTTCAATTTCAACACCATACACCAGAACAAGATCAGGAGTGTGGTCTAGACCTGCTCTATCTGTGAAGGGTCTCCAGATAACTCTTGTTATGAATTGATGTTATAAATAAAATTGAATTAAATTGAATTGAATACGCTTTGCTAGTTTTCAAACTTTGGGAGCTGAGGATCTGGTTGAGCCCCCTCCAGACTGATACAGTCGTTAGTGGAGATCTGGCTCATCATTGAGTTTAAACAGAGAGTCAATCCGGTGCTCCTAAAATGTCTGAATTTTTCAAATGGGTTTGTGCTCTAAATGCAATTTTAAATTGTTTTATACCAAGAAATTAGTTTGTGTTTGTTTTTTTATTTAATATATATAAATGTTTTTACATTGTTAAATATAATTGTTTCTATTGAGATTGACACTTATTAAGCCCCTTGAGGGTTTTTTGGGTGTCCTTCACATCCGTTTTAATGTTTTTGTTGTGAAAATAAAATTTAATATGCCGTCTTCATTAGTGAGGTTTCCTTTATTAAAGCCACCAAGGACAATAACTAGGGAGTCCGAGTCTGTCCTACTTGTCGGAGTCCGGGTCAGTCCTGCATGTTGGAGTCCGGGTCGGTCCTGCATGTCGGAGTCTGGGTCGGTCCTGCATGTCGGAGTCCGGGTCGGTCCTGCATGTTGGAGTCCGGGTTGGTCCTGCATGTCGGAGTCTGGGTCGGTCCTGCATGTCTGAGTCCAGGTCAGTCCTGCATGTTGGAGTCCGGGTCGGTCCTGTATTCGGAGTCAGGGTCGGTCCTGCATGTCGGAGTCCGGGTCGGTCCTGCATGTCTGAGTCCGGGTCCGTCCTGCATGTTGGAGTCCGGGTCGGTCCTGCATGTCCGAGTCTGGATCGGTACTGCATGTCGGAGTCCGGGTCCGTCCTGCATGTCTGAGTCCGGGTCCGTCCTGCATGTCTGAGTTCGGGTCTGTCCTGCATGTCGGAGTCCAGGTCATTTAGAATACAAAAATTTGCAGTTTGAGGATATCTTTTAGGTCAGGAGAGTGCTGCTGGGTTGCTGTCACGTTGTTGCACCACTGCTGCTGATGTAGAAACAGACTCCTCCACCTTTAGATCTGTATCTCTGTTGATTGATGATGTAGAAACAGACTCCTCCACCTTTAGATCTGTATCTCTGTTGATTGATGATGTAGAAACAGACTCCTCCACCTTTAGATCTGTATCTCTGTTGATTGATGATGCAGAAACAGACTCCTCCACCTTTAGATCTGTATCTCTGTTGGTTGATGATGTAGAAACAGACTCCGCCACCTTAAGATCGTTGTCTCTGTTGATTGTGGATGTAGAAACAGACTCCTACACCTTTAGATCTGTGTCTCTTTTGATTGTTGATGTAGAAACAGATTCCTCCACATTTAGATCTATGTCCCTGCTGATGTAGCAACAGATTCCTCCACCTTTAGATCTGTGTCTCTGTTGATTGTTGATGTAGAAACAGATTCATCCACCTTTAGATCTATGTCTCTGTTGATTGTTGATATAGATACAGATTCCTCAACCTTTACCATGCGACAGCTGCTACCATGATTTTGGAGCCTCCCGGATCCAAGCAAACATGCTGGGCAAAAAAGAACAGTGCCAGCTATGCCCTTCTCCAACCTGTTACACCCTGCCATGCTCTAAAGGTCCTGCTATGTCCTGCTCCACCCTTTCATGCTCTACAGTGCCTGCTATGTCCTGCTACACCCTGCCATGCTCTACAGTTCCTGCTATGCCATGCTCCACCCTGTTACACCCTGCCATATTCTAGAGGTCCTGCTATGTCCCGCTACACCCTGTCACGCTCTACAGTGCCTGCGATACCCTGCTCCACCCTGTCACGCTCTAGAGTGCCTGCTATGTCCTGCTACACCTTGTTACACTCTACAGTGCCTGCTACGTTCTGCTATGTCCAGCTACATCCCACTATGTCCTGCTCCACCCTCCTCCACCCTGCCATGCACTACAGTTCCTGCTATGCCCTGCTCCACCCTGTTACACCCTGCCACGCTCTACAGTGCCTGTTATACCTTGCTACACCCTGCCATATTCTACAGGTCCTGCTATGTCCTGCTACACCCTGCCACGCGCTACAGTGCCTGTTATACCTTGCTACACCCTGACATATTCTACAGGTCCTGCTATGTCCTGCTACACCCTGTCACACTCTACAGTGCCTGCTATGTACTACTACACCCTGCCATGCTCTACAGTGCCTGCTGCGTCCTGCTAAGTCCAGCTACGTCCCGCTATGCCCTGCTACACCCTTTAACCCCCTGCAATGCCATGAACTACAACTATTTCTAGTCATAGTTCCATTATCTTTATTTGTGACTTTATTACCCCAACTTGCACCGCCAGACACCACCCACCAACAACCTGGGTCTGTGCCAGGTTTCTCCGTAATAAGAAGTTTTTCCTCACCACTTTCACACTAAATGCTTGCTGTTGGGGGGGAATTACTGGAAATCAAGGGTGTTTCTAAATCTGTAAAGGGTCTGTAGATCACTCTGGTTATGAATTGATACTATAAATAAAATTGAATTAAATTGACCCCCAAACTGTAGGCGTGAAAGTGTCCTGTTGTCTTTCTTTATGTTTGCAGCGCTTCAAAGTTACATGGAGGTTACTGAACAGCAGACAGGCACCATTCATTCATTAATTCTCTCTCTCACACACACACACACACACACACACACACACACACACACACACACACACACACACACACACACACACACACACACACACACACACACACGCCTAAATGTTCTTCTTGAAGCGCTGGGAGGATTCCCAGGATGCACTGCTTCACGTCTGTGTTCACTGTTTTTAACGGTGTTACACAGCGCTAGAAGTTCTTGAGCTAAAAGGAGGAAATAAAGTTCATGATTTGTGTTTTTTAGATCCTTGAACCTCCTGAAGATCTCTGCTGAGCTTCTGAGGACAGGATGCTGTTTGAGGAAATGGAGATTCACTATCAGAAGTCTTTCATTATTAAATAATATATTATATTCGAATAGACTTTAGAAGTAAGCCTTTTATCCAGTGTGGAATCAAAGGTGTATTGTAATCATTTTCTTCAGTCAAATATTTTCTTGTGTTTCACAATAATAAACAGCTTTTTTGTATGATGTAGAATATAGAATATTTTATTGTATAAATATTTGCACAAGTTGGAAAGATACAAACACTTGTGTTAGAAAACACAAAAAATCTCCAGATTAGTCCAGATCTGGATCTTTACAGTTATGGTTTAACATTTAGTTTCTTCTTCTATGTAAAGGCTTACTGATTTGCATTTCTATCATTTGGCTTTATGTATGCACCATCAACCAAGGCAATAGATCTCTTTCTGATTCTGATTCTTACATTTAGTTACTTTTGGTTAGTGGCGACTCTCAGACAGTCAGGTCAAACAGGAGAACCAATCTAAAGCATCACAACAGCACCAAGCTTAAAATCTGAGGCTGGAAATGGAAAACCCTCAAAGCAACCAAATGAATATCATTCCACATGTAGCCTAGCTTTTAACAGAAAATATTCACATATAATCATGGACATTTTCATAGATATCACATTTTCTCCCAGTAACTGTAACAGATTACAGTTGCTTTACATTTGTAATCCGATTACATGGAACTAGTTACTCTTGTTTAGTTGCTACAGAGGTTGTATCCTTCGGCCCGTCTGGAGATTTCCTGTTGAAGAGAATCCACCGTGTCCAACAACACGGAGACTTCAGCTGCTTTGGCCTCTTTGTTCTGGATCAGCTTCTGGATCTTCTGCTCCAGATCTGAGAACACAAAGATATCCACATAATATATCCTGGATATCTTCCTTTCGTGAATGAAACAGAGACACTGACTCATTTGTTGGACATAGAGAGAGTTTGTTCTGAACGATCTATCGTCATGTTTCTACGTTCATGTTCATTACGTCAGGATGTCATGTTCAAAGGAACGGATGCATGGCGAGAACGCGTCTGTAGAGAAACTGCTACGCGCTTGGGAGTGTGTTCACAACATGTAAACAAAATGAGATTCAAGCTCTTATGAAGTATGAATTAGCTAAATCAGACGATATACCATAAAGCTGAAATGTAAAAAACTTGAAATATACTTGAAGAATTTACATATCTAGTTTCATATTTCTGGCCAGAAGTTCCTTTCACAAGAGGAGCTAATGGATGCTATCCAACCTGAGATGAATAGGTTTAGACCAGGTCTGGGTAGTACACGTGGGACACATGAGCAGAAAACAAACCATTGGTCTAAAAAACAACCTGACATGTAGAGAGAGAGAAATCTGCTGTTACTACTAATCATGACATCATCTAGAAGTTACCACACTGAATACTGGGAAGGTAGAGTTCTGGTTGTACCTTGCATCTGTGGGTATTATCAAGTAAAAGTACTGGTTGTACCTTGTATCTGTGGGTATTATCAAGTAAAAGTACTGGTTGTACCTTGTATCTATGGGTATTATCAAGTAAAAGTACTGGTTGTACCTTGTATCTGTGGATATTATCAAGTAAACGTACTGGTTGTACCTTGTATCTGTGGGTATTATCAGGTAAACGTACTAGTTGCACCGTGTATCTGTGGGTATTATCAAGTAAAAGTACTGGTTGCACCTTGTATCTGTGAGTAGTATCAAGTAAAAGTACTGGTTGTACCTTGTATCTGTTGCAATTTGTCCTCCAACTGTTTATTCATCTTCTTCGCCTCCTCCACAATGTTCTTCAGACGTTCTCCCGCTTCACTCTGAACCGTCTGCTTGGAGTGTTTCTGCTTTAAAAGCTCAAACAGCCTCTTCACGTCCTGCAGCTCCTGTCCCAGAGACAGACATAAACACTGTGACAACAAGTCTGTACCAGCAGTCAGCTGGTGGAATCTCCTAGAGGCTAGTTTTAGAACGTATTAGATTTCTCCTGCTCAGCAACCAATAGAAAAGTCAGCCGGTCGAGTCTCCAGAGGCTGGTTTTAAGACATAAGAGATGTCTTCTGTTTAACAGCCAAAGAGTAGTCAGCTGTTGGAGTCTCCAGAGGCTGGACGTCTCCCGTTCAGCAGCCAATAGAAAAGTCAGACGATGGAGTCTCCAGAGGCTGGTTTTAGGATGCTACAGATCAAAGACTAATTTGATCTACTGATTCTGGGTTCCAGGTCTGAATGGTTCTGTGTTACAGGTCTTACTGTTACTGGGTTACAGGATTAAAGGTCTTTTTGGTTCTGGATTACAGGTCTTAATGGTTCTGAGTTACAGGTCTCACTGTGTCTGGATTACAGGTCTTTTTGCTTCCGTTGTTACAGGTCTTACGGGTTTTGAGTAACAGGTCACACCGTTTCTGAGTTATAAGTCTTACTAATTGTGGTTACAGTTCTTACTGGTTCTGTGTTACAAGGCTTACTGGTTCTGTGTTACAGGTCTTACTGGTTCTGTTCTCCAGGTTTTACTGGTTCTGGATTACAGGTCTTACTAGTTGTGGCTACAGGTCTTATTGGTTCTGTGTTACAGGACTTACCTATTTTGGGTTAGAGGTCTTACTGGTTCTGTCACAGGTCTTACTTGTTCTGGTTCCAGGTCTTACTGGTTTTGTTTCAGGTCTTACTGGTTGTGTTCCAGGTCTTACTGGTTCTGCTCCAGGTCTTACTGGTTCTCTGTTCCAGGTCTTAGTGGTTCTGTTCCAGGTCTTACTGGTTCTGTGTTACAGGACTAAGTGGTTCTCTTTTACAGGTATTACTGGTTCTATGTCATAGGTCTTACGGGTTCTGTGTTTCAGGTCTTACTGGTTCTCTGTAATAGGCCTTACTGGTTCTGTTCAAGGTCTTACTTTTTCTGTTAAAGTTCTTACTGGTTCTGTGTTTCAGGTCTTACTGGTTCTGTGTTCCAGGTCTTACTGGTTCTGTGTTACAGGAGTTAGTCGTTCACTGTTCCAGGTCTTACTGGTTCTATGTCAGTAGTCTGGTTTACAGCAGAGTCTGCAGCCTCGTAGGCGTCTCTGGCCATCTCTTTGTTCTGGTCAGTCTTTTCTATCAGGGCTTCGAGCTCATCCTGCAGATCTTTAGGTCGATTCATCAACTTTGTCTCAACTTGGTCCAGTTTGTCCTTCATCTGAAACAGAGAGACACTTGTAAAGGACATCAACATGTAATCAAACAGGACTGAACCCAGGAGACAGATTTACGTCTTGGATGTGGTCTTGGGCCGCGTCTTTGTCTCGGCTGGCTGCGTCCAGGTCTCTGACGGCGTGGTCCTGAGCTTTTTCTGCTTCAGAAATGTCTTTGTTGATCTCAGTCACGTCAATGTTCTTCGTCCGCTCCCTTAACACAAAACAAAATATAATTAATAAAAATGATGAAGGCATGAAGGTTAAAGTTGTGTTACAGTTCAGGTCTTGTACTTTTAGTCAGTTAGGGTTTTTGTTTACACAGAGCGCAAATTAGTGTTTACAGAGTTAGAATGTTTCAGAGAGAAATTTTGTGTTTTCAGAGAGATATTTTATGTTTTCAGAGAGATATGTCATCTTTTCAGAGTAAGATGTTTTCAGAGTGATATTTCATGTATTCAGAGTGATATTTTATGTTTTCAGAGTGATATTTTATGTTTTCAGAGTGATATTTTATGTTTTCAGAGAGATATTTCATCTTTTCAGAGAGATATCTCAGGTTTTCAGAGAGATATTTCATCTTTTCAGAGTAAGATGTTTTCATAGAGATATTTCATGTTTTTAGAGAGATATTTCATGTTTTCAGAGAGATATTTCATCTTTTCAGAGTAAGATGTTTTCAGAGTGATATTTCATGTTTTCAGAGAGATAATTTATGTTTTCGGAGTAAGATGATTTCAGAGTGATATTTCATGTTTTCAGAGAGATATTTATATTTTTTCATCTGCTACACTCTGCGGTGCCTAGCTACGTCCTGCTGTGCCTTGTAATGCCCACAGTGCCCTGCTATGCCATGAACTACAACAAAGAACTGCTACAAACTACTATTTTTTCTATTTTTGTTATTTCCACTCTTCATTCTAACCCCAACCGGCCCGTCAGACAATGCCTACCAAGAGTCTGGGTCTGGGTCTGTCCGAGGTTTCTGCCTAAAAGGAAGTTTTTCCTCGCCACTGTGGCCCTGTTGCTTGCTCTGGAGGAAACTACTAGAACTGTTGGGTCCTTGTAAATTCTGGAGTGTGGTCTAGACCTACTCTATCTGTAAAGTGTCTTGAGATAACTCTTGTTATGAATTGATACTATAAATAAAATTGAATTGAATTGAGATATTTTATGTTGTCAGAGAGATATGTCATCTTTTCAGAGTAAGATGTTTTCAGAGTGATATTTCATGTTTTAAGAGAGATTTTTTAAATGTTTTTAGAGAGATATTTCATGTTTTTAGAAGGATATTTCATGTTTTCAGAGAGATAATTCATGTTTTCAGAGAGATATTTCATGTTTCAGAGTGTTATTTCAAGTTTTCAGACACTGACCTGAGTTCCCGAGCTCTCTGCAGCAGGTCTCTGGCGGTCTTGGCGGTCTCCTGCTGAGACCTCAGGTCGTTGTGGACGTTGACGGTGTTTGACAGTAGACTGTTGATGTCTCTGATCATTGATTGGATCTGATCGGGTGTTCCTGAAAACTGGACGGCCAGAACAGCTTGGGACATTTTCTCAATGTCCTCCGGAGGAACCGTCTCATCTGTCCGGGAGAAAACATGATGAGATACCTTCCAGGTCTACGATGGTTCTTTGATGATTGTTGATTAGATTATGCCACCTTTGGAATGCTAATTTAAAATAAATGCCTTTCCCTCCTATGTGAAGCTACTTTCACTTATGCTGCTACCATGTGCGTAGTACTTGTATTGATTTCTTCTCATACTGTAACGCTTGTGTTTCAGTTCTAACTGTTGTTCAGGAGTACTCTATTATACTCTATATACTCCCCCCGCCCCACCTCGCCAGTCACTATCTTCTATGTATTTATGATTGTAACTATTATGTGCTCTATTATCTGCTGCCAGGTAGTCCTTCGG
>NC_048414.1:42782-51057 GCF_013103735.1 Etheostoma cragini | reverse complement strand
GGGAGGGGGGGGGTCTGTATTGTTAGATGACAGCTGTGAAAGTATAAAACTGTGTGTATATGAACTTTGTTAGATGATATGAGTTAAAGTATAAAACTGTGTCTACATGAACTTGTCAGACCAAGATGGCGGCGCAAGTTCATTGCAAGGCTTGCGGTCTCTCCAGATTCTACAGAACAGTTGTGCCTTTACATTGTACACCCGACGTGAGCTTTTGGATATTGGTTCACGAATTTCCGACAGTTTTATAGACAACCTTCGACTCCTTCCGAAGATCGCCAGAAGACCCGAGGCTACGCACTCTGCGTCGAGATCGTAAACAAAGGCGGGGGAAGCGCGAAGGAATAAGAGCTAAGCTAAAGCTAACACCCCACTGGCTCTCTTTACCCAGTATTTTCCTTGCCAATGTACGGTCGCTGATGAACCAAAGAGAGGAGATCCGACTCAGCATTGCATACAGCAAGAAATTTTGAACTGTAATGTCATAATCTTCACGGAAACATGGTTAAAGTGGAATATCGGACAATGCTATTGAGCTACCGGGACGCCACACATTCTGGGCGGATAGAACACTAGATGGATCCGGTAAGACCAGAGGTGGTGGATTGTGCATTTACATTAACAAAGCTTGGTGCACAAACTCTACTATTGTTGGGAGACATTGTTCAGCTAACCTTGAAGTTTCTCATGGTTAAATGTAGACCGTTCTATCTACCATGGGAGTTCACTTCTACTATTATCACTGCAGCTTATCTTCCCCCAGATGCTGACGCCAAGTTTGCTATTAAAGACCTTCACGCAGCCATCAGGAAACAACAGACCGTTCACCCGGAGCTGCGTTTATTGTTGCGGGTGATTTTAATCATTCAAACTTAAGGTTAGTGCTACCAAAATTTTACCAGCATGTTTCTTGTCACACCAGAGGAAACAAAACTTTAGACCATGTTTACACAAAGATGGCTGGAGCCAACGTCGCAACACCCCTTCCCCACCTGGGACAGTCAGATCAACCCTCCCCCACCTGGGACAGTCAGATCACCTTTCTTTGTTCCTCACCCCCAATATGCACCTCTCATAAATCGCGTGAAGCCATCAGTGAAGACCATCAAGGTGTGGCCTGCAGGAGCAGATTCATCACTTCATGAAAGGTTCTACACACAGACTGGAGTATGTTTGCTTCTCAAGCCAACAGTGGCTCTCACACGGACCCTGACTGCTACGCCTCCTCTGTACTTGATTATAGTAACACCACCATAGACAATGTTACAACCCAGAAGCAGATCACCACATACCCAAATCAGAAGCCATAGATGAACAGGAAAGTGCAACTCATACTAAAGTCACGCAATCCTGCCTTCGGATCAGGAGATGCACAGGCCTATAGCACATCCAAAGCCAATCTGGAAAGGGGCATCAAATAGGCCAAGCACTGCTACAAGCTTAATAGGCCGAGCACTGCTACAAGCTTAAGATAGAGGGACACTTCTCCAATGCTGACCCTCGAGGCATGTGGCAGGGCATTCAGGCCATCAGTGACTATAAACCCACTCACTCCACCCACGCAGCCACTGATGTCAACTTCCTGAACGAGCTGAATGACTTTTATGCTTGCTTTGAAAGAGACAACAGAGAAACTGCCACCACGCTTAAACCCTCAGCCGACCACCCCCCCATCACACTCTCCTCCACAGATGTCTGCAAGGCACTGAGCAGGATCAGCACGCTCAAGGCTGCTGGACCAGATAACATCCCTGGACGTGTACTCAGGGCATGTGCAGAGCAGCTTGCTGGGGTTTTTACAGACATTTTCAACCTATCTCTTGCCCAAGCAGCCGTACCAACATGCTTTAAATGCACTTCCATTGTGCCAGTGCCAAAACACTCCAGCCCGAGGTGCCTTAACGACTAATGCCCTCTAGCACTCACACCGAACGTAATGAAGTGCTTTGAGCAGCTGGTCATGGCACACCTCGACGACACGCTACCAGCCACATTGGACTCACACCAGTTTGCCTTCCATAGCAAAAGGAGCACAGAGGATGCAGTTTCCATGGCTCTGCACTCTGTGCTCACACATCTGGACAATTAGAACATTTATGCACAAATGCTGTTTGTTGACTTCAGCTCAGCATTCAACACCGTCATCCCGGCTAAGTTAATAGCCAAACTTGGAGACCTGGGCATCAACACCTCCACGTTCAACTGGATTTTGGAATTTCTTACCAACAGACCCCAGAATGTTCGATCAGGCTCCAACTGCTCCACGTCCATCACACTCAACACTGGTGTACCACAGGGCTGTGTGCTAAGCCCGTTTCTCTACTCCCTCTTCACCTCCGACTGCAAGCCTACGAATCTAATTCCATCAGTTTGCGGACGACACTACGGTGATTGGTCTCATCAGCAACAATGATGAGACTGCCTATAGGGAAGAGATCAAGCACCTGGCCACATGGTGCACTGAAAATAACCAGCTCCTCAACACTACCAAAACGAAGGAGCTCATCAGTTTAGCGTGTCTCAAGTTTCAAGTTTCTGGGGATCCACATCTAGGCAGACATGCCCTGGTCAACCAACACCTCCTGCCTGGTCAAGAAGGCTCACCAGCGCCTTTTCTTCCTGAGGACACTGAGGAAGAATCAGCTCTCCTCAACTATCCTGGTGAACTTCTATCGCTGTGCTATAGAAAGCATCCTGACCAACTGTGCAACAGTGTGGTATGGGAGCTGTTCTGTTTCAGAGCGCAAGGCCCTGCAGCGGGTGGTGAAAACCGCCCAGCGCATCACCGGGACTCCACTACTCGCCATCACTGGGACTCCACTACCCGCCTCACCGGGACTCCACTACCTGCCATCGAGCACATCCAGAGGAAACACTGTCTGCATCGAGCTCGCAGCATCCTGAAGGACTCCTCTCACCCAGCCCACAGACTGTTTTCTCTCCTGCCCTCAGGCAGGTGTTTCAGGTGCCTCCGGACCAGGACCAGCAGACTAAAGAACCTTTTTTTCCCCAGAGCTGTCTCTTTATTGAACTCTAATCCTCATTGATCCCACTCCCCTCATATACTGATAGACTCTCCTCTCCCTCCTCACACCTGCCTCCATCTTGTTATCTGCAATATTATAATGTTGACCTGCACTGCTGAGTCATTTACTCTCTTCTGGTTGAGTGGATCCAGCTTCAGGATCTTTGCATCATGTTAAAGTCATATTTATCAGTTTTAGATTTGTAAATATTGTTCAAGTCATAATTACCATTAAGGTAAAATAAATTAGACTTGTATATCGGACTCCAAGTTCAATAATCCGTTAGTGTGTGAAAACCACAGCATGCCACCTAACGTCAGGAGAACCTCTAAAGTGGGACCGGACAAGACCACATTCCTCCAGGGGAGGACCCATCACTGACCCGTCAGGTAGTGTTTGACTCGCTGGATCAGGTGCTTGGTTTGGTTCTTCTCTCTCTCCAGGGAGTCCATGCTGTCAGTGATCTGGTCCTGTAGGTCTTTGGCCCGGTCTTTGGTGTCCTGAGCTGCTCCCTGGGTATCTTTGATCTGACACAAAAATACAACTATAACATTAATTTAATTCAATTCATAGTATCAATTTATAACAAGAGTTATCTCAAGACACTTACAGATAGAGCAGGTCTACACCGCTCTATAATTTACAGATAGAGCAGGTCTAGACCGCTCTATAATTTACAGATAGAGCAGGTCTAGACCACTCTATAATTTACAGATAGAGCAGGTCTAGACCAGTCTATAATTTACAGATAGAGTACAGCTAGACCACTCTGTAATTTACAAGGAAGGCGGTTGGGGGGGGGGTTATGAATAGTGGCAATGATATTCACAATAAAGAAAATGGAACAGTGACTAGAAATAGTAGTTTGTAGTAGTTCATGTCGCAGTTATAACATTTATTTAACATCGAGACAGAAGGAGAAGGTCTCTCTAGCATTTATAAGGACGCCAACGGTACACAGACTACAGCCTTTAATTTGGTTTCTAGTTTCACATCCTAACAGAAGTTATCTCTGGACACTTTACAGAGGGAGTAGGTCTCTCTAACATTTACAAGGACACCAACTGTCCATTGTGTCAAGGAAAACCCTCCTTTAACAGGCATACACCTAAGACTAGTTAATCCTTATTAAGTCTTGGTTTATCTGGAAACTGTTCGACCCCCCTGGAGTAGACCCCGGCCCAGTGGTCTCAGGGTAAACCTGCCTTGGTCTGGGACTCCTGTAAACTGGATGGCAGCAGGACCAGTCGATTCTTGGCCCTCTCTGCTGTCTCTGATGCCATCTGACTCACAGGAAGCACTCCGTCACAGTGTGGACCACCACAGTCCCCGTTTCCCAGATCCAGGGATCCACACAACGCTCCCCCACAGCCAGAACAGTGCTCCAGACCTGGTCCTCCACAGATCTGCATCAGTCCACAACATACTCACTCATACAACACGTTCAGCTGACTGTCACTTTAGGATTATTACCATAGTTTAGACTTCACACACACTCTTAATTATTCATAAGAAGACATAAAGGAACTGCATCCACAACTCTGATTGGCTGATGTATGAGTCATGTGACTCTCCAGTTAATATTTACCTTTCCTGTAAGGTCGAGCACGCTGAGCTCTTTGACCTTGTTCTCCAGCAACGCCCGGTCTTTGCCACCTCCGCCGCTGCTGCACATGCTCAGTTTGCGTTTAACTTCCTGTCTGGTGTCCATGGAAACCTCCAGAGCTTTGCTGGCATTTCTCACTCTCTTCTCATCCAACATGAAGATGGTGTGAAGCTTCTGGATCTTATCCAGCAGAAGAAAGAATAAATCTATTAAAACAAAATACAAATCATAATTATAAAATCTGCACCTCTTACCACCTCTAAATAAAAAAGAATAAATCTAACCTGCAGAACATGGGTTAATAGATATATTCACATCTATAAGAGTGAAGGGTTATCAGAAGTATTATCTGTCTTTATATGAACTTGGGTTAATAGATATATTCACATCTATAGAGCGAACGGTTCTAAGGATTTCTTTGAAGTATTATCAGTCTTTTACATGAACAGCATTACTGTACCCTCACTGTGGTCCCGTTCACCGCCCGGGGCCTCTGTGACTTTCTTCTTCAGGTTATTCAGCAGGGTGCTGAACTCTAGACGAATGTTGTTGATGTCCGTGTTGAGGAGAGCAGACGGGTCAATCAGAATCATTTTGGGGTTGATACTGTACTTCACCTTCCTGTGAGCAAGACAATGTTTTCTTCAGTTCTCTGTGTAGGCTGATGTTGCTGTGAGGCTGTAAAACTCTAAAACCTGCAGAACATACCCAATTTTGGCACACAGTTTCTCCAGCTCATCCAGACTTGGCGGGGAGAGTCTTGTCAGGTTGGCGAGGCCGTCTTGCTTGGACTGCATCTCCAGCGTTTGTTGCCATTGGCAACCATCTCTGGGTCGCAGGTCCTCGCCATGGACAGTGATGAAGGTCTGGATCCTCTGGGCGGCTCGCTGGACATCGGTCACACTTCTGGCCCAGAGGGTGGTGCACTGGTGGCACGCCGCACAGGCCGGGAACGCCGAGTCATATCCAGGGGCACACTCATCACAGAAGGTACCGGTGATGCCGGGCCGACAAAGACACTCACCGGTCTCAGGGTCACATGACGGACGCTCGGTTCCCTCCAAGTTACAGTCACAAGCTGACAACAAGACAAGTCATACAGATAAAACCTTACAAGGCTTCAAGACAATGGTAGAGTGGGTTGTCTCTTTACTCACAGATGCACTGCAGGTCTGGGTTCCCAAAGTGATTTTCTCCACATTCGTCACACTGTCTTCCTCCAAACTCAGGACGGCACGGACACTGCCCCGTCACCTGAACGCATCACCACTTCAGTCAGTTTTAGGAAAATACTTAACCCAATTCATAAAACCAGACCCAAACGGAAAAATATCTCATACAGTGGGGCTCGAAAGTTTGGGCCCCCCAGGTAAAAATGTGTATTAATGTGCATAAATAAGCCAAGAAAAGATGGAAAAATCTCCAAAAGGATCAAATGACAGATAAGACATTCTTACAATATGTCACAAAAAGGAAGATTTTATTTCATCATCGACACTTTCAAAATAACAAAACAAAAAAATTGTGACTGCAAAAGTTCGGGCCCCCTGCAGAGTTAATACCTTGTACCCCCCTCCCCCCCTTGTAGCCAGCCAAGAGTCTTTAATTCTTGTTGGAGGTATCTTCGCCCATTCTTCTTCCAAAAGTCTTCTAGTTCTCCAGATTTCTTGGCTGTCAGTCATGCGCTGCTCCTTTAAGGTCTATCCATAGATTTACATTATGTTGAGGTCAGGAGATTGTGAAGGCCATGGCAAAACCTCACTCTTTATAGTGGGCTGTTCTGTCTGGTGTTGTTCTTGGTCTTCCATATCTTAAGGATGGAGTCCTTAAGGATGCTGCGAGCTTGATGCAGACAACGTTTCCTCTGGATGTGCTCAATGGCGGGTAGTGGGGTCCCAGTAACGCCCTGGGCGGTTTCCACCACCTGCTGCCGTGCCTTGCGCTCTGCAACAGAACAGCTCCCATACCACACTGTTGCACAGTTGGTCGGGATGCTTTCTATAGCACAGCGATAGAAGTTCACCAGGATAGTTGAGGAGAGCTGATTCTTCCTCGGTGTCCTCGGGAAGAAAAGGCGCTGGTGAGCCTTCTTGACCAGGCAGGAGGTGTTGGTTGACCAGGACATGTCCGCCGAGATGTGGATCCCCAGAAACTTGAAACTGGAGAAACGCTCAACAGCTATTCCATTTATGTGGATGGTGTCGTGCGTGCCTCTTGGCTCTTTTCTGAAGTCAACGATGAGCTCCTTCGTTTTGATAGTGTTGAGGAGCTGGTTATTTTCAGTGCACCATGTCGCCAGGTGCTTGATCTCTCCCCTATAGGCAGTCTCATCGTTGTTGCACCGTAGTGTTGTCCGCAAACTTGATGATGAAATTAGATTCTTACACAGGCTTGCAGTCTGAGGTGAAGAGGGAGTAGAGAAACGGGCTCAGCACACAGCCCTGTGGTACACCAGTGTTGAGTGTGATGGACATGGAGCAGTTGGAGCCTGATCAAACATTCTGGGGTCTGTTGGTAAGAAATTCCAAAATCCAGTTGAACGTGGAGGTGTTGATGCCCAGGTCTCCAAGTTTGGCTATTAACTTAGCCGGGATGACGGTGTTGAATGCTGAGCTGAAGTCAACAAACAGCATTCGTGCATAAGTGTTCTAATTGTCCAGATGTGTGAGCACTGAGTGCAGTGCTATGGAAACTGCTTCCTGTGCTCATATTGCTATGGTAGGCGCACTGGTGTGAGTCCAATGTTGATGGTAGGGAGTCTTTTAGGTGTGCCAGGACCAGCCGCTCAAAGCACTTCATTACGATGGGTGTGAGTGCTACAGGGCGGTAGTCGTTAAGGCACTTCGTGCTGGAGTGTTTTGGAACCGGCACAATGGATATGGCTGCTTGGGCAAGAGATAGGTTGAAATAGTCTGTAAAAACCCCAGCGAGCTTCTCCGCACATGCCCTGAGTATGCATCCAGGGATGTTATCTGGTCCAGCAGACTTGTGCGTGCTGGTCCTGCTCAGTGCCCTAAGTACGCGTCCAGGGATGTTATCTAGTCCAGCAGCTTTGTGCGTGCTGATCCTGCTCAGTGCCTTGCAGACATCTGTGGAGGGGAGTGTGATTGGCGGGTGGTCGGCTGAGGGTTTGAGCTTGATGGCAGTTTCTCTGTTGTCCCTTTCAAAGCGAGCATAAAAAGTCATAAAGCTCGTTCAGGAAGTTGACATCAGTGGCTGCGGGGGTGGAGTGAGTGGGTTTGTAGTCACTGATGGCCTGAATGCCCTGCCACATGCGTCGAGGGTCAGCGTTGGAGAAGTGTCCCTCTATCTTCAGCTTGTAGCAGTGCTTGGCCTCTTTGATGCCCCTTTTGAGATTTGTTCTGGATGTGCTATAGGCCTGTGCGTCTCCTGATCTGAAGGCAGTATTGCGTGTCTTCAGTAGGAGTCACACTTTCCTGTTCATCCATGGCTT
The DNA here is from genome assembly GCF_013103735.1 of Etheostoma cragini. Lineage (NCBI taxonomy): Eukaryota > Metazoa > Chordata > Actinopteri > Perciformes > Percidae > Etheostoma > Etheostoma cragini. Next base: position 42,971 of record NC_048414.1, on the reverse strand, counting down.
CTGATTTGGGTATGTGGTGATCTGCTTCTGGGTTGTAGCATTGTCCATGGTGGTGTTAATATAATCCAGTACAGAGGAGGTGTAGCAGTCAGGGTCCGTGTGAGAGCCACTGGTGTTGTGGTTTGGGGTTTTTAGTTGGGTTCATTTTCCCTTTTTCATTGGCCTCCTTGTGTTTTTGTCTGTTTTTCT
>NC_048414.1:32716-42682 GCF_013103735.1 Etheostoma cragini | reverse complement strand
CCTGGTTACCACCCGCCTGCCTGCCTGCTGTCCTCATCTCTGCATTTGGGTCCAATCCTCACTCCTCCCCAACACACTGGTGCCTTGAGAAGCAAACATACTCCAGTCTGTGTGTAGAAATGTTTCCTGAAGTGACGAATCTGCTCCTGCAGGCCACACCTTGATGGTATTCACTGATGACTTCACGCGGTTGATAAGAGGTTTATTTTTGGGGATGAGGAACAAAGAAAGGTGATCTGAGTGTCCCAGGTGGGGAAGGGGTGTCGCAACGTAGGCTCCAGCCGTGTTTGTGTAAACATGGTCTAAAGTTTTGTTTCCTCTGGTGTGACAAGAAACATGCTGGTGAAATTTTGGTAGCACTGACTTTAAGTTTGAATGATTAAAATCACCAACAACAATAAACACAGATTCCGGATGAATGGTCTGTTGTTTACTGATGGCTGCATGAAGTTCTTTCATAGCAAACTTGGCGTCAGCATCCGGGGAAATATAGGCTGCAGTGATAATCATACACGTGAACTCCAGTGGTAGATAGAACGGTCTACATTTAACCATGAGAAACTAAAGGTTATCTGAATAATGTCTCCCGACAATAGCAGAGTTTGTGCACTAAGCTTTGTTAATGTAAATGCTCAATCCACCATCTCTGGTCTTACCGGAGCCATCTAGTGTTCTATCCGCCCGGAATGTGTGGCGTCTCACTAGCTCAATAATATTGTCCGGTATTCTGCTGTTTAACCATGTTTCCGTGAAAATCATGACATTACAGTTCAAAAGTCTCTTGCTGTGTGTAATGCTGAGTCGGATCTCCTCCATTTTTGTTCATCAGCGACCGTACATTGGCAAGTAAAATGCTGTGTGAGGAGAGCCAGTTTGGTGTTAGCTTTAGCTTAGCTCTTAATTGCTCTTAGGCCGGGCAGAGTGCGTAGCCTCGGGTCTTCTGGCGATCTCAGGAAGGAGTCGAAGATTGTCCCTAAAACTGTGGGAAATTTGCAAACCAATATCCAAAAGCTCACGTCGATTGTACGATGTAAAGGCACAGCTGTTCTGCACGACCAACCCCGAAATGAGGATGAAAAATACAACAAAATTGCAGAATCTCGAGAGACCGCGAGCCTCGCGATGTACTCGGGCTGCCATCTTGGTCTTGACGATTGTATCTTATTACAGAGACTGGAACATTTAATTGGCATTAAAGGGACTGCTTTAAGCTGGTTTGTCTTATTTATCAGATCAATCTCAGTTTGTTCATGTTAACGATGAATCTTCTGTGCACGCCAAAGTTAGTCATGGAGTCCCACAAGGATCTGTGCTCGGTCCAATCCTGTTCACTTTATATATGCTTCCTTTAGGCAATATTATCAGGAAACACTCAATAAACTTTTATTGTTATGAAGATGATACTCAGTTATATCTATCAATCAAGCCAGATGAAACTAATCAGTTAGCTAATCTTCAAATGTGCCTTCAGGATATTAAAACCTGGATGAGCTGTAATTTTCTAATGTTAAACTCAGTTAACTGAAGTTATTGTTCTGGGGCCCAAGCACCTCTGTGACTCATTATCAAAAGAGATAGTTACTCTGGATGGCACCACCCTGCCCTCCAGCACCACCCTGGCCTCCAGCATCACCCTGGCTTCCAACACCACCCTGGCCTCCAACACCACCCTGGCCCCCAGCACCACCCTGGCCCCCAGCACCACCACCTCCAGCACCATCCTGGCCTGGCCTCCAGCACCACCCTGGCCTCCTGAACCACCCTGGCCTCCAGCACCACCCTGACCTCCAGCACCACCCTGGCCTCCAGCATCCCCCTGGCCTCCAGCATCCCCCTGGCCTCCAGCATCACCCTGGCCTCTAGCACCATCCTGGCCTCCAGCACCACTGTGAGGAATCTTGGAGTTATCTTTGATCAGGACACGTCCTTTAATTCCCACATAAAGCAAATTTCAAGGATCACCTTTTTTCACCTATGTAATACTGCAAAAATCAGGAATATCCTGTCTAAAAATGATGCGGAAAAACTAGTCCATGCATTTGTTACTTCTAGGCTGGATTACTGAAATTCTTTATATTCAGGCTGCTCGAAGACATCCATAAAGACTCTTCAGCTGAACCGGAATGCTGCAGCACGTGTTCTGACAGGAACCAGGAAAAGAGATCACATCTCTCCTGTTTTAGCTTCTCTGCAATGGCTTCCTGTAAAATCTAGAATAGAATTTAAAATCCTTCTTCTCACCTACAAAGCTCTTCATGGTCAGGCACCATCTTATCTTAAAGAGCTCATAGTACCTTACAACCCTACAAGAGCACTGCGCTCCAAGAATGCAGGGTTAATCGTGGCTCCTAGAGTCTCTAAAAGTAGAACTGGAGCCAGCGCGTTCAGCTATCAGGCTCCTCTCCTAAGGAACCAAGTTCCAGTCTGGGTCCGGGGACCAGAGCGTTCAGCTGTCAGGCTCCTCTCCTGTCGAACTAGGTTCCAGTCTGGGTCCAGGGACCAGAGCGTTCAGCTGTCAGGCTTCTCTCCTACCAGGTTCCAGTCTGGGTCCAGGGACCAGAGCGTTCAGCTGTCAGGCTTTTCTCCTACCAGGTTCCAGTCTGGGTCCAGGGACCAGACCATTCAGCTGTCAGGCTCCTCTCCTGTGGAACGAGGTTCCAGTCTGGGAGAGTTCTAGCCCGACCAGGCTCCTCTCTTTACCCTGTCTCTCCTAGTTATGCTGTAATAGTTTTAGACAGCTGGGGACTTCCTTTGACACACTGAGCTCCTCTCTCCTCTATGTTTCTATCTTTTCATTTATGTGCGTCCATGTTGCAGAAATGCTTGTTACTAACCTAGTTACTAACCTAGCTCTGGGGAGTCATTCCCCGGAGTCTTTATGTTCTTTTTCGCCCAGCATGTTTCCTCGGATCAGGGAGGCTCCAAAATCATGGTAGCAGCTGTCGCCATGGTCCCGCTACACGTCCTGCTATGCCATGTTTATCCTGCTACGTCCTGCTGTGCCCTGCTCCATCCTGCTACATCCGGCTGTGCCCTGCTACGTCCTGCTGTGCCTTGTAATGCCCACAGTGTCCTGCTATACCATGAACTACTACAAAGAACTGCTACAAACTACTATTTTTTGTGACTGTTATTGCCACTCTTCATTCTAATCCCAACCGGTCGTCAGACACCGCCTACCAAGAGTCTGGGTCTGGGTCTGTCCCAGGTTTCTGCCTAAAGGGCAGTTTTTCCTCGCCACTGTGGCCCTGTTGCTTGCTCTGAAGGAAACTACAAGAACTGTTGGGTCATTGTAAATCCTGGAGTGTGGTCTAGACCTACTCTATCTGTAAAGGGTCTTCAGATAACTCTTGTTAGGGGTCCAAGCCAGAGGATGCGTGCACCGCGGTAATCGCAAGGCGATACGCGGTTCACACAGCAGGGCTGTGGAACCCTATTGTTTTCGCTAGGATTTTCCATTATCCATTATCCATTATCCATTATCCTCCATTATTTTTCTTCTCCGCATAAAACTGGTGCTGCAGCCTAAACCGTACATGGTGGCGACGTGCCATTTTCAGGACTGGTCCGAAAGTCCGCAAAGACCTCAGGCGCAAAAAATTACCCCACTTCCGACACTAGCTGGCGCTATACCAGAAGAAACGCGTTTTGCCCTATAACTCCCAAACCGTACATCCGATATTAAAAAACCTTACATCCACGCGTTCTCTGGATCTAACTGGAACTCGTGATATAGGCCACGCCCACTTCCGCCTAAACTTTTATGCGTGAAAAATCGCAATTTATCGAAAACCAACTTTTTCGAACTCCTCCTAGACCGTTCAATGGATCTGCACGAAACTCGGCACATAGCATCTCCAGACTGGTTTGACAAAAGTTTGCATAAAGATTTTTTATAGAATAAAAATTGCACATATTACGGGCAACCACATTTGTGTAGCTAACTCTGAAAAAATTGACTTTGCCATATCTCGGCCAAAGTAAATGCTATCAAAACCAAACTTTAGAATGTTCCTTGCGATGACCCTATGAGGCTCTGAAACAAATTTGACGAACATTGGCCACAAGGGGGCGCTATAAATACAACAAGTTTATATCTCATGAACCGCTCATGCGAATGTTACAACATTTGAAGGATACCATCTAGGCCCACTCCTGAGGTGGTCCTTACAGTGGGGTACTGATTGGTTGAAGTGGGCGTGACCTACGGGCCAATGTTTGGATTAACCACTTCCACTAAAGTGAAGTACTTGAAATTAACAGGGTACACGTACAGTGGGTAGCCGACCAGACCTACCAAATATTACACACGTTGACCAGTAGGTGGCGCTACAATGAAGACAAATCTGCTCAAAACCTGGTGTGTGGCATCTCCAGATGGCCACGACAATATATTGTATGAAAATTTTTTCTACGTAATTGTGTGCGCATTTCATGACCAAGCAAAGCTTCTGTACTTCGCTTTGGGTTCCGCTTTCGTGCTCTCCCCGGGTCGCTGGGGACGACTGGCGAAGGGAGGCTTGGACCCCGTTGAAACTGCGTGCAGTTCTAGTTTTGAATTGATACTATAAATAAAATTGAATTGAATGGGGGGGGGGGGATGCAAGCAACATTGCAGTAATTGATATATGGATACAACAATGAATAATACAACATAATTGCAATTAATCAGGTGCCGAGATTTTGCTAGTATATCGACCACTTTGACTATTTTTGTAGGCTACTTATGGCACTACTTTGAGGTTTCCAGGATAAAGAGTCATCTAGTATAAGCTCTAACATTATTAATGGAGATATTATCAATTTGAATTTTCATTGAAGATTTAAATGTATCAGACTTAATCCTGAAAAATATATAACTTGTTTTTTTTATGTTGAGTGACAGTTTGTTGGACTTGAACCAAGTAGTTAACTTAAATAAATGTCAGGTTTTACGGGAGTTAAACACATTTGTATCGTCTGCAAATAACATTTTAGAAAGTTTATCTGAGGCATTAGGAAGGTCATTAACATATGATGAAAACAACAAAGGGCCCAAATGGAACCCTGTGGTAAGCCACACTGAAGGGGAAGGGGTGGGAGAGGGGGGGGGGATTCTGTCACATTATAGTTGACAGTTTGATACCAAACTGAAAGATAACTGGTGCAAATTAATAATTTTGTTTACCTGGGGTGCCCAAACCTTCGAGCCCCAGTGTATGTCCTGCTAACCAAAACCACATTTAGAATGATCAAAACTTAATGGCACATGCTTCATTCATATTACCAGAAGTTTGTCTTACCAAATACACTGTTGGGCATTATGAAAAGCATACAAAAAATATTTGCAGGTACACACATGCTGTTGAAACATGTCTCATGTCTCAGTGCAACATATGCACAGCAGAAATATTTACATTGGAGTGAACAAAGATCTATAGAATACACCCATCTTCCATTGTTGTTGTCCTGACCTGTGGGCTTTTCATAGTGCTTACTTCCTGATTGGAGTGGTATCCATTAACCATTGAGCTGATTGGCCAGGTGGAACACGTCTTGGCCAATCAGCTCATAGTGTCATGTTGAATGGCAAACATGTGACATTATGGCAGATTAAGTTTTATGCAGAGAATCGTGTTCAGTGATTTAAAAAGGGACAATTGAATTATAAATGTCTTCTCTGCTTCTCTTCTTAGTTGTCAGATTCAACCCTTACAGAATTGGCCCCGGTCTTAGTCATGGTGTTATAGTTTTAGACTGCTGATCCTGCTACACCCCGTAACGCCTTGTTACATCCTACTACACCCTGTAACGCCCTGCAGTGCCCTGCTACACCCTGTAATGCCCGGCTACACCCTGCAACACCCTCCTAAACCGTGTAACGCCCTGCTACACCCTGTAACGCCCTCCTACACCCTATAACGCCCTCCTACACCCTATAATGCCCTGCTACACCCTGCAAAGCCCTGTAACGCCCTGCAACGCCCTGCAACGCCCTGCTACAATTTAACCTGAATCTGAGGAAATGTTTTAGCGTAAGGTAAAAAAGCTCCCTTACCAGAACAGTGTCTGTTCTGTCTGTGGTTGGTGTCGGTGTCTAACAGTAGCAGCATAACCAGATCAGTGTCTGTAGTTGGTGTCTGTGTAGTTCTTACTTTGTTACAGGTGTTAGACAGAGAGTTAACAGGATCACAGCTGCATGTGTCTGTGGTTGGTGTCTGTTGTGTCTGTAGTTGGTGTCTGTGTAGTTCTTACCTTATAACAGATGTTGGACAGAGAGTTAACAGGATCACAGCTGCAGGAATCTGTGGTTGGTGTCTGTGGTTGTGTCTGTAGTTGGTGTCTGTGGTTTCTGTAGTTGGTGTCTGTATAGTTCTTACCTTTTTGCAGGTGTGGGAGAGTTTGGAGAGAGTTAACAGGATCACAACTGCAGGTGTCTGTGGTTTGTGTCTGCATCTGTGGTTAGTGTCTATGGTTGTGTCTGTGGTGGTGTAGTTCTTACCTTCTTACAGGTGTTAGACAGAGAGTTAACAGGATCACAGCTGCAGGTGTCTGTGGTTGGTGTCTATGGTTGTGTCTGTGGTGTCTGTAGTGGTGTAGTTCTTACAGGTGTTGGACAAGGAGTTAACAGGATCACAGCTGCAGGTGTCTGTGGTTGGTGTCTGTGTCTGTGGTGGTGTAGTTCTTACCTTGTTACAGGTGTTGGACAGAGAGTTAACAGGATAACAGCTGCAGTTGTCTGTGGTTGGTGTTTGTGGTTGTGTCTGTGGTGGTGTAGTTCTTACCTTCTTACAGGTGTTGGACAGAGAGTTAACAGGTTCACAGCTGCAGGTGTATGTGGTTGGTGTCTGTGGTTTTGTCTGTGGTGGTGTAGTTCTTACCTTGTTACAGGTGTTGGACAGAGAGTTAACAGGATCACAGTTGCAGTTGTCTGCGGCTGGTGTCTGTGGTTGTGTCAGTGGTGTCTGTGGTGGTGTAGTTCTTACCTTGTTACAGGTGTTGGACAGAGAGTTAACAGGTTCACAGCTGCAGGTGTCTGTGGTTTTGTCTGTGGTGTCTGTGGGGGTGTAGTTCTTACCTTGTTACAGGTGTTGGACAGAGAGTTAACAGCATCACAGTTGCAGGGTTGACACCACGAGGCCCTGCCCAGGTTCCAGTATCCGTCCTCACACTGGTCACAGAGGATGCCCGTCACCCCTGTCCTGCAGGGACACTGTCCTGTCCTCAAATCACAGAAGCAGGGACTCTCCAGAGGACACTGGGTCACCTCCGTCCCCGGCCGGTAACACGAGCACTCTGGGAAATATACAAAGTAATTTCTATTGATACAGCCAGCAACCGACACATACAGTCAGATACATAACAACAGACAGCAGCAAATAGAAATATGAATATCAAAATCAGATACATTACAACAGACAGCAGCAAATAGAAATATGAATATCAAAATCAGATACATTACAACGGACAGCAGCAAATAGAAATATGAATATCAAAATATCAAAGTCAGATACATTACAACAGACAGCAGCAATTGTAAAGTGATTTACCTTATGTACAACAGCATTAATATGTTTGAATCTATTATAAAGGGATTAACCATATGTATGGCGGTAGTTATGAAATTGTTTTAATATTTTAGTAGTGTACCTGCGGCGAGACGTAACAACTGAAACGCCCCCAAGAGACGACTGTGCTCCACCTTTTAAAATCTCAATTTAGATTAACTGGAGAAATCAGTCAGGTTCTCTCCTCTGAAGTCTTTATTGGTCAGTAGACCGTACCAACTAATGAATCAGTCATGGTCTCTCCTCTGAGGTCTTTATTGGTCCAGTAGACCGTACCAACTAATGAATCAGTCAGGGTCTCTCCTCTGAGGTCTTTATTGGTCAGTAGACCGTACCAACTAATGAATCAGTCAGGGTCTCTCCTCTGAAGTCTTTATTGGTCAGTAGACCGTACCAACTAAGGAATCAGTCAGGGTCTCTCCTCTGAAGTCTTTATTGGTCCAGTAGACCGTACCAACTAATTAATCAGTCAGGGTCTCTCCTCTGAGGTTTTTATTGGTCATTAGACCGTACCAACTAATGAATCAGTCAGGGTCTCTCCTCTGAGGTCTTTATTGGTCAGTAGACCGTACCAACTAATGAATCAGTCAGGGTCTCTCCTCTGAGGTCTTTATTGGTCCAGTAGACCGTACCAACTAAGGAATCAGTCAGGGTCTCTCCTCTGAGGTCTTTATTGGTCCAGTAGACCGTACCAACTAAGGAATCAGTCAGGGTCTCTCCTCCGAGGTCTTTATTGGTCCAGTAGACCGATAGATAGGGAAATGGAGACATAGATAGAGAGATAGAGAGATGGAGAGAAAGAGCGATAGGGAGATGGAGACATAGAGAGATAGAGAGATAGAGACATAGATAGAGAGATATATATAGAGAGATGGAGACATAGAGATATGGAGACATAGAGACATAGAGAGATAGAGAGATATATAGAGATGGAGAGAGAGATGAGAGAGATAGAGAGATAGATGGAGCGATAGAGAGATGGAGACATAGATAGAGAGATAGAGCGATAGAGAGATAGATTGAGAGAGATGAGAGAGATTGAGAGATAGATGGAGCAATAGAGCGATGGAGAAATAGATAGAGCGATAGATAGAGAGATAGATAAAGAGATGAGAGATAGATGGAGAGAGAGAGATGTAGAGATGGAGAGATAGAGAGATAGATAGCGAGATGGAGAGATAGATAGAGCCATAGAGAGATGTAGACATATAGATCTAGAGAAAGATGAGAGATGGAAAGATGGAGCGATAGAGAGATGAGAGATAGAGCCTTCTTGTCATCATTATCAGGATATTTACCACTGCAGTCCTGGTCCAGGGCGTTGCCGTAGTAACCAGGCCTGCAGTCCTGGCAGCGGGGTCCCATCGTGTTGTGGAGACATCGAAGACATTCTCCCGTCACGCTGTCGCACGCGTTGCTGTCGGCCGGGCTGATGTTGTTGTTGCAGGGACACTCCTCACACCGGGCTCCGGGCAACAACAGGTCGCCATAGAAACCAGGGCTGCATCTGTCACAGCTCGGACCTGAGATAGTCAGCTCCACATTAAAATGCTAACAACTGTACGTAGTAAAGAAGAATCTGTAACATAATAATATCATGAGGAACGAGGAGTACTCCAATGAAGAACGAGGAGTACTCCAATGAGGAACAAGGAGTACTCCACGGTATAATGAGGAACGAGGTATTCATGTACTCGAGATGTGCTCTAGCTTAATGAGCGGAGCCACAAGGAATGCAGAATTTTAATTCTGAATCACAGCTGAAAACTGTAAAAATAATATGCAGAGTTCATCCGGGTTTAACCAGGAACAATAAACCGTTATTTATACCCAGATACACGCATAAACAGTTACTACCGGTCTAATTTCCTTAAATGTCATGGTCAAATCAGGACTCTCTGCTCTCCGGATCCAGTGCTCCTGTCCCTTCCCAGAGTCTATTTAAAAAGTAAGGTCCTACCTGTGTGCCCCTCCAAGCAGTCACATGTCACACCAAGGGATTGTGGGTCGTGTTGGCAAGAGGTGGCGAAGAAACGTCCGCTGCTCCGAGCATCTGGACACAGGCAGGGCTGACAGGGTGTTCTCAATGCAAGGTTACCATAGTAACCATCCACACACCTGGTCAGCAACACAGGATGTCACCAGAAATGAATCTACAGGATGTTCCTGACTCTAGTCCAGGAGAACCCTATTCTATGCCCTACCAGGGGTCATTAGTCAGGTGTTAATGGACACCTAACTTTGGCTGAATCCCAATCCTTCCCCTTACCCCTTCCCCTTCCCCTAGCTTTTGCGCGTTCACGCGGGACCTAGTTCTGTCCCAATACCTATTACGGCCTAAGGGAAGGGGATAGACCAAGGGCTGTATGGCCCTTGGAACCTAGTGTGGACGCGACCTCACTTGAAAACACACAGGCAT
>NC_048414.1:0-32616 GCF_013103735.1 Etheostoma cragini | reverse complement strand
CACAGGAGGACACAGCAGCTGATTCACTTTGGGGCTGAAAACGAGCAGATTCATATGTTCATGTTGTACCCATACATTATTGCATTGGTAGCCTACTGTATTATTGTAATAATTGGAAATTAATTCCTGTTCATTGTTCATGCACTTGTATATTGTTGTTGGTTTTGATATGGGACACTGATGAAATTTGAGCCTAAAGGCTTCAGACTGGTCTGGAATATCAGAACAGCTGTAGTTAATTTGTTTGTTTGTGGTCTTGTGTGTATTTTTTTAGACTTTTTATGTGTGCGACATGTTACTTATGGTTCTTATAGTTGATAATGGTTCTGTAACATCATTTTATGTAACGCTTTTGCCTGTTATGTTCAATTTATCACCAATAAAGACAGAGATAAATAAAGAGATAGTTTTTGTGAACATCAATGACATTTAAAACGGTGATAACTGAAACAGATATACAACACAGCATGTATACAGGGTGTATATGTATGTATATGTACACATGATGCATGTGTATACACATTTGTATTGCAGACAGACCTAAGTACTACACAGATAAGAACATCTGCCTCTGCACTACCAAAGTGAACCTAAAAGAACTATAAAATATATAACACACACTGTTGTCCAAACCCACACAATCAACAGACAGAGACAGCATCTTGGAAGTTTGTGATCAATACTGTATGGTGATGTCACCAAGTGGTTTCCCATTTCATAGGGGTATGTTTTCACCTCTTACCCCTACCCCTTGGTTTCAAGGGCCAAGGGGTAGGGGTAAGGGCCAAGGGGTAGGGGTAAGACGGTCCAGGAGAACTTTGTTCTATGCCCAACAAGGGGTCCTTAGTCCTTTAGTTCCTTTAATACCATGTTCACTTGTTTTAAACCATCACTTTATATTGTGATGCCTTTTACAATCAAAATCTATAGTTACGCTTGAGGCTGTGACTAATACCTGGAACAATAATTCCCATCCCAATGCAAACTTTGTTTACTGCTCCCACTGCAGCTTGTGTGTTAGCGCCACCCTGTGTTGTTCAGAGGACGAGGCACTAAAGCACAAGCAAAATAAAACATTCCCATTTTCTTTTAATGTAGCACATTCATTTAGTTATACCTGAACTCCTTCAGTGGGTGTCCTATTTCACTTTTTTATGAACATCGTGAGCCACTAAGAATAAAGCTTTGACCCAGACCATAGATATGAGTGTTATATAACCTGTCACAGTGTGCTCCGGTGGCCTGCTCCCTGCAGTTCAGACACTCTCCGGTTTCTTCGTCACACTCCTCTGACAGTCCGTTACATTCACAGGGTCGACAGGAAGGAAACCCCCAGAACCCCCCCTGGCAGCGGTCACAGCGTCGACCTGTGACCTCCAGGTGACACACACACTGACCTCTGACCTGATCACACAGCTCCGCTTGCGAACCTCGAGGGTCACACTCACATGCTGCAAACACAACGGGAGAAAAGTGTTTGATGGCCATTCTCATATTTGGTTATGTCTCATAATTTGTTGCAGCATTTGTTATGTTATCTTTTTAACCGAAATGGTGCAAAATCAAAGCTTTTTTACCACCTGGAAACAGCTCTGAAATCATCTAATGGTCAATAAACCCATTTTCATTCAGATATATTGAGCCAAAGGTCAAGGGCCCCCTTTAAAATTGTATTTTCCAAAAGTTGTTATTTACTGGCCAGGTGCCACTGGATTCCCTAGATTATATCATTTTTTATTAAAATATAATATTAACATCTTCCTTTAACTAGAGCCGTCTGCAGCCCCTCAGTCAGCCAGAAAAACCATAAGAAGAACTTCCTCATTGTGTTGTATCTTGTGGATGTGAGAGTTTCTCACGTTTGCAGCCGTCAAGTCCAAAACCAAACGTCAGTGGTGCACAGGTATCACAGCAAAGTCCAATCACATTGGGTTTACATTCACAGAACCCTCCCAGGTCACTGCAAGATGGTCCAACAGAGCCGATTGCGTTACACCTGCACACTGGCAATGGGAAACCAGAGCTTCACTTAGAAAGGCGGGCAGCCCCTGCTGACACTGACTCTTAACCCCCCCACCACACTTTGCACTAGCCTTCATCCAGACTTTACATGTGACTATTGCATTCAACACACAACACATTCAGCATTCATTTTCTCATGCTAAACAGCAATTTTCCATATATTTGTTTTCTTTATTAATTGTTAAAATTTGTGTTTAACACGTTTATTTATGCAACAATAACCAGGGAAATTCCACATAAGATTAACTTTCTGTGTCAAACCATTTACTGAAAAAAAAGAAATTAAAAAAACAGGGATAATGAGAAATCTGAAAGTGTAGAATCATTACATTTATAAAAAAAAAAAAAAATACTCAGTAATGTTTTTTTGGTGCGATACGTACGAACAGCTCCATTGTGGACTCGTGCCGACACACTCTTGATGAGTCCCTCGCAGACTCCAGCCGCGCCCTGCGGGCCGAGCTCAGCAGCCAATCCGACGCAGCGAACGTGTTGGAAAGAGTTGAGGTCACGCTGGGAGCAGAAGTCAGGGACGGACTGGACCCTGGGGATCAGACCCATCTGGACACATAGGACAGACACAGTTTCAAGTGGACTGGTCCAAGAATAATGTATCAAAAGATGGAGACAGACACACACACACACACACAAACACACACACACACACACACACAGTTACTAATTCATACTGCTATGCTCTGATTGGACAGTCACTACGTCCTGCTGCTGTGCTCTGATTGGACAGTCAGATTACGTCCTGCTGCTGTGCTCTGACTGGACAGTCAGCATGTCCAACAGATGAAGACTTCCTCACCGAGTCGATCAGGATGTGTGAGCTGGACGAGGCGTCCGATCCCGGCTGTCTGTTGAAGACAACGTTCACAATGTACCGACCGCCTGTGTTCAGACACAACGCCGAGTCCAGAATACGTCCTCTGCAGACAAACAGGAAACAAATAATTAACTAATACATACCATGAAACTTCCCCAGTTGATTACTGAGTTTAAGAAAAATATATATCTTTCATTACAATTTTTATGAAATTAAGTTAAATATGCACATTATTAAGTATCTTGTTAAAAAACTGCTTATTTGCATATATTTCCAGAACAGATATCTGAACATTGGAAAAAGCCAGGTCAAATTTCTTGTTTCATTTTGTTGACATATTAGAGTCAAAAGGTTTTACGGGGGGGGGGGTATCTAATTTTATCTCTATAAATCAGTATATTGTCAACAGCAATTGAAAACTCAATCAAAGCAAAACTCAACCAGGAGGAACAAGAGTCAAATGGGGCTTGGGAACTGAGGACAAAGGGAACTCAGGACAGTGTGGCTTGGGGACCAAAGTGCTGCGGCCTGCTAGGCATGAGGCCCAGGGCTGCGGACTGCAGCAAAGGGGAAACCCCACTGGTGGCCGAGCAGGTTGTCGAAGATGCCTTGGAGGCCGACAGCAAAGGCACAAACACTCTGGAGAATGACGGCAAGTGCAAAACACCTCTGGACACTGGATAAGGGTGAAAATGCCTTTGGAAGCCGTCGGAGAGGGCAAAACTTCTCTGGAGACCGGTCAATCCGTCAAAGTCCCTCTGGAGGCCGAATCTGAGGGCAAGGCCCCTCTGGAGGCCGTCGGAGAGGGCAAAACTCATCTGAACATCAGTGGAGCGGGCAAAACTCCCTCTGGAGACTGGGCAACTGTCGGAGCCCCTCTGGAGGCCGGGCAGGCCAGCGATGGTTGGCTGCCTATGGAAACTAAGCAGGCTGAAGGGTTAGCGTGGCTGAAGACAGGCGACAGGTCAGCAGGGCTGAAGACTGGCGACAGGAAAACAGGAAGAGAAGTCAGCCGGGCCGACGACAAAACGGCTCAGGGGTGTCTGACCCAAGGTAAAGTTACTGAGAAATTAGACAAAACGCGATGAATTATAGATTATTATAAAGTGCATCAATCTTGGATTTAATAGTTTGGATTTAATGCTCAATGACCCCGAAAAAGGCTGGAAGTTCCAGGCTTGATAAAAAAACACCTGTAGAGGCTAGAAAGACCCAGAAGAGACCTCCGTAACTGCTAACTTGTTACCTTTTAGACGCAACAATTTGGTAAGTAGCGAGCTTGTATGGTTTTAAAATGATTAAAATATAAATCAGAGGTGCTTTTTTTACGCGTGGGCGAGAGTCTCGGTCTCAGAGGGTTAATACTGTTCACACAGGCAACTTACGCAACCTCGCCACGGTCCGTTCAGCACCAGGGTGGCACGTCATAGTCCCAAGGAGAAATCCAAATTTTTTATCCACCGAACAAGATACTTTATCCAGAGGTTTGTGTCGCCTGGAAAACCTGCCAGGCTGCACCCTCTAAACACGCTTCTTTCCGTCATTCTCCAGAGTCCAATCGATGAGCTGATGATGATGACGACTTTATGTCACAACCCAGTGTCATTTTATTGAAGCATTAATTAGTAAAGCATTTCAAAACAAAGGAAATAATACACCGAAATCAGAGCATACACAATGCGTGTTACCAATCCAGGCCTCTGATAACACAGCTATATATTTTATCTGTATGGCAAAAACAACAATAGACTCCTGCATGTTCCCCACACATAAAATAGCCGCTACCGAAGATGGACATGGGCAACCATTACAACAAGCTCTGGGCTGGAGAGAAGTTGACGCAGGATATGGCGTCCGGAGCCATGATGACCGTCATTTCTTATAGGGCCTCCACAAGTCCCAGAGAATATAGCCAGGCAGGTCCTGTAGCCAGGTAGCTAGTAGGCAAAGAAAAAGGCAGGCTGGTTGGCTGCTTAAGCTCTGGAAGGCCGACAGTCCTGGAGACAGGATGGCTGGTTGGCTGCTGAAGCTCTGGAAGGCTGAATTTGCGATCCACAGCCCGCCAGCGAACCTTCATGAGGTGCCTAGCAAAGGCGGGATCTTAATGCAGACAGCGATAAAACTTAACCATGAATTCACCATGAGAGTCCAAAGGGTGAATGTCATGCTCAAAAACTGTTGGGTCCATTAGTGGTCGGGTTTTTCAGGCAGATAAAGTAGTGAGGCTTGGACCCAAATGCAGTTAAGGTCAGATACAGAATTTATCAACAACTTCCAGGCATGGCATGGTTGGCAGGCATACAAAGAGCAGACACAAGACAAAAACGACAGAAGACAAGACGACATGAAGCATACAAAGATCCGACACCAGACCAAAACATGACGACAGAAGACAAGACAACATGAAGCATACAAAGATCTGACACCAGACAAAAACAACAACAGAAGACAAGACTACATGAAGCATACAAAGATCTACAAACAAAGCATACAGCATCACAAATGAGAGTGTCCTCCAGCCCACTTGATGTAATACCTACAAAGTTTTCACTGAAAGTAATAGATTCTGTTGGGCCCCATTTGATCTCTATTTTCAACAGCTCCCTATCTGCTGGTTGTGTTGATGATTATTTTAAAACGGCTTGCGTGAACCCACTTTTAAAGAAATCTGGTTTAGATCCCTCCCTCCCACATAATTTTAGAACAATTTCAAAACTGCCTATTATTGCAAAGATTTTAGAAAGAACTGTGTTCAAACAGCTGCTCACTGTACTGGAAAACAACAAAATATTAGAAAAGTTTCATTCTGGTTTTAGGAAGTATCCCAGCACTGAGACTGCCCTGCTTAAAGTCACCAATGACCTTTAAATGTCTGTTGATGAGAGTGCTGTGCTCAGTCCTTGTACTCCTGGACCTGGACCTTAGCGCGGCTTTTGACCCCATTGGTCACAACGTCATGTTAGACAGACTGAGGCACTGGGTGGGGATCTCTGGTACTGCCCTAGAATGGTTTTCGTCCTACCTTTCAAATAGGAAGTTTTGTGTGTCTGTAAATAACTATGTCTCCTAGTTCTGTCCAGTTAAATATGGTGTGCCTCAGGTGTCGGTCTTAGGACCCATTTTGTTTTCCTTGTATCTGCTTCCCCCTTTATCTCCCTCATATTATCCATAAACATGGCATTTATTTTCATTATATTTCATATTTATGGTGATGACACACAAATATACCTGCCCGTCAGATGGACAGACCCTGGAATAACTGCCATTGTAAAGTTAAAAAATGGATGTCAAATAATTTCCTCCAGCTGAACTCAGACATAACAGAAATCCCGTTCTTCGGGTCTCAGCAGATGGCAAATCAAATACTGCCATTTGTCGGGTCGCTAGTAAATCACATTAACCCTGTGGCAAAGAACCTTGGTGTTTGGTTTGATAGTCATTTAAATTTCGAGCAGCACATCACAAAGATTGTTCAATCATGTTTTTATCAACTTAGAAATATAGCTAAAATTCGATCTATGTTAACTTTTAAAGACACTGAGATCATTTTACATGCCTTCATCTCATCACGCCTGGATTATTGCAACAGCATTTTTACTTGTTTAACCCAAAAATCAATGGATGGACACCAGAATGTCCAGAACTCAGCTGCCGGGCTTTTAACCAGAACAAAGAAAAATGACTTTTAAAGCTCTTCCTGACCTCTCGCCTTGTTATATTTCTGACCTTTTATTCCCATATACACCAGCACACACATTGAGATCCTCGGGCAGAGGCCTGCTATCTGTTCTAGAGTCTCGACTGAAAACTAAAGGGGACAGAGCGTTTGCTGTGAGGGCCCCGAGGCTCTGTACCAGCCTGCCCGAGGAAATCAGGTCAGCTGAGTCAGTGAACTCTTTTAAATCAAATCAAATCAAAATTTATTTATATAGCACTTTACAATTACCAGCAGGTATCCAAAGTGCTTTAACAAAATGAGTAAAATCACAACATACAATAGAAAGAGTAAACATAGAAAACAGTAAAATCAGAAAAGGTTACAAAGAAACAAAATAATGAAATTTTCCCACCACTGCTATGTATCAAAAGCCAGACTGAACAGATATGTTTTGAGTTTGGACCTGAACAGAGTGCCATCTGTAACAGTACGTATATCAGGTGGTAACTTGTTCCAGAGTCTCGGGGCAGCAACTTCAAAAGCCTGATCACCCCACCGTTTATACCTGGACCTTGGGACTTTCAAAACCAACTGAGTTGAAGACCGCAATGACCGGTTGTGTTCCCGCACAGTTCAAATTTCAGACAAGTACTGTGGGGCAAGACCATTTAAAGCTTTAAAAACAAACAATAAAATCTTAAAATCTTTTCTAAAACGCACCGGGAGCCAATGCAGGGTGTAGAGAACGGGAGTGATGTGACCACGTCTAGGTGTATTTGTTAAAAAGCGAGCAGCAGCATTTTGAAGAAGTTGAAGACGTGAGATGGAGGTCTGATTCAGACCAACATAGAGAGCATTACAGTAATCCAACCTTGAACTGATAAAAGCATGAATAGCCTTTTCTAGGTCGTGCCTGCTCAGAAAGGCTTAACGTTAGCCAGCAGGCGAAGCTGGAAAAACCTAATTTTAACAACGTTACTGATCTGCTTATCAAATTTCATGCTGCAGTCAAAAGTAACCCCCAAATCTTTGACAACAGATCTCATGCAAGTCGCCAGAGGTCCCAAACTCACAGCTGGACCATTCTGCATGCCTGGGGTACTGAAAATAATACACTCCGTTTTATTATCATTCAAACTAAGAAAATTGTCTGAAAGCCACAACTTAACATCAGCGATGCAGCTTAGCACGGAGTTTAGTGCAACACTGTCATTTGCTTTCATCTGCAAATAGATTTGCAAATCATCTGCGTAGCATGAAATGACAGGTTGTGCTTCCCTATAATCGCCCCTAAAGGCAGCAAATATAAAGAAAACAGAATAGGGCCAAGGATGTATCCCTGTGGTAACCCACAAGAGACAGGAGCAACGGACGAGGAGAGGTCCCCAATCATAACAGAAAAGCTCCTATTTGACAGATAGGAGTTGAACCATTTCAGTGCCGAACCTTTGATGCCTACATAATTCTCAAGGCGTGAGAGGAGGACTGCATGGTCCACTGTATCAAACGCTGGTGTGAGGTCCAAAAGGACTAAAACGGTAGGATTCCCGGCATATACAGATAGGGCAATATCATTATGTACCCTCAACAGTGCAGACTCAGTGCTGTGGTGTGATCTAAAACCAGATTGACATTTTTAAAAACACAGTTCAGTTGTAAAAAGACTTGTAACTGTGAAAAACCATTTTTTTCTAAAACCTTTGAAAGAAAAGGCAGATGAGAGACTGGTCTAAAATTCGACAGCACTGTAGGGTCAAGATTAGGCTTCTTTAGTAGGGGCCTGACCACAGCATGTTTAAAGGCAGCTGGGACAGAACCTAAAGTAAGACAGGAATTAAAAAGAGTAAGAAGACTCTACCCAATGGTATTAAAAACCTCCTTCACCATTTTGGCGGGGACAATGTCTAAGGGACAGTTGGTGGGTTTCATGTGTTGTACAACCTCACTAAGTAATGTCAGAGAAACGGGCTTAAATTCCTCAAACACAGCTGAGTGTGTAGGAGAAGCAGGTAAAAACACCTTAAAATTAGCACTGGTGATCTTCCTAATAGATGCCACTTTCTCAATAAAATAACCAAGACATTTCTGACATCTACTGATTGACACATCTTTCGGAGAAGAGGAGCATGGATTTATAACTGAGTTAATAGTATTAAATAACAGTCTAGGTTCATGGCAACTGCTAGCTATGACAGAAGAGAGATGCTGCATCTTTGACACCTTTACAGCATTCTGGTATGTTGCTAGACTGTCCCTTAATACACCCAGGGACACGTGTAAATTGTCTTTCTTCCATCTTCGTTCAGCTTGTCTGCAGTGTTGCCTAAGGGCTCTTGTGGTGTCATTTAGCCAGGGGTCCGCCTTTGGTTTAACAACTTTAATCCGATAAGGGACAATAGAGTCTAAAATGTCAGTGCTTCTGGAATGGAACTCAGAGAGAATGTTATCTGGGGAAGAGGGAGAGAACAGACCATTCTTTATGTAGAACTGAGCCCACAAACACAGCTGCAAACTCTCCAGCTGAAGAGGAGGTGATGAGGAGAGCGGCGCCTAGAAGCTGAGGAGACAGGCTTAATAGCGAGAGGTGGAACACTGATCTCAAACCTGATGGGGAAGTGATTGGAGATACCAGTTTCAGTTATTTCTCCAAGTGAAACAGAAAGCCCTAAGGAGATGATGAGATCCAGGGTGTGGCCTAGATGATGTGTCGGCCCTTCCACACATTGGTTAAGACCAAAAGAGTTCAAACGTGTTTAAAAATCATTAGCAAATGGGTTTGAGGGACAACACACATGGATATTGAAATCCCCACAAACTGTCGTATTTAGGAACAACATCTGCTTAAAACTCAGAAAATTCACAAATAAAATCCTTGTTGAGTTTTGGTGGAGGATAAACACACAACACAGGAGAATCCAAATCAGCCACGAACAGCTGAAGTTCAAAACTATTAAAACTAAGTGAAGGTAATAACCTGCATTTGAACTTGTCTCTGAATAGAGTGGCCAGCCCACCACCTCGACCTGACACTCTGGGGGAGTTGAGGAAAGAACAGCTGGGGGGGAGGAGCTCCGAGAAGGCGCTGTCATCACCTGGTTTCAGCCATGTTTCCGTCAACAACAAAAAGTCCAGGTCATTGGTCTTAAGAAAGTCATTCAATATAAAAGTCTTATTTGTGAGAGATCTAGTATTGATCAGTGCCATGCGTATCGGGCGCCTTTCAGTCTGTTGGGAAGCACGACTGAGCTGGCGGAGATTCCCGTGGACACAGCCTCGCTTGGGGCGCTTACTGTTCCAGCAGCGGGGAGATGGACACTCGGAGTCAGGTACAGTCTGCCGAAGCCACGGGTAACTGTATCCCGGAGAAAGCCGTGGATTGCAACCGATGAACTCCACGGAAGATCGAAAACATGGATGGCCCAGATCACAGGTGGAGGATGATGCCAGGTATGATCTGAGCCTGACACGTACTCCTCCTCTCTTGCCGCGTCTCCTGCGGCGATTTTTGCGGAGCGGCAGACAGAGCTGACGCCGTAGGTAGGCCGGAATGGAAGCCAGGAAAGGCGGCGGCGGAGTTACCTGACCGACCGTCGGAGCCATAGATCGAAACTTTCTCCGCAGATTTACATATACTTAGAAGAGTCAAGCGGTCATACACCAGCAGCGGTGACACATTTCGAGTGAAAACAGTAAAAACAGGCAAATCAACGACAATCCCAGCAGAGGTAAACGCAAAGACACACACAGCGGCGCCATCTTTATTTTAAGTTGCTTTGTAAAACATAATTTTATAGGAGAGCCTTTCCCGATCTTATTTTACTTTCCTTTATCCCTTTTATTTTATTGTATTTTACAAATTTTATACTTAGCTGTATTTTAGTCTTTCAATTTTTTTCATGCTTTTGTCTTTTTGTATTATTGTCTCTTGGATATTATTGTTTTTACACTTGTTAAAGCACTTTGTAACTTTTTTTTGAAATGTGCTCTACAAATAAAGATTATTATTATTATTTTCATTGTTATTATTATTATTATCTGACAACAGACAAAAATCACGATGACAGAAGACAAGGCGACATGAAGCATACAAAGATCTGACACCAGACAAAAACAAGGACTAAATAGACGAGCTAACATGGGACAGTTGACAGACATCAGACTATCACAAAAGGCGGGAAACTACAAGACAGGAAGTAAAACTAGAACTGCACGCAGTTTTAACGGGGTCCAAGCCTCCCCTCGCAAGTCGTCCCCAGCGACCCGGTGAGCGCACGAAAGCGGAACCCAAAGCGAAGTACAGTAGCTTTGCTTGTTCATGAAATGCGCACACAATTACGTAGCAAAATTTTTCATACAACATGTTGTCGTGGCCATCTGGAGATGCTACACACCAGGTTTCGTGCAGATCTGTCTTCATTGTAGCGCCACCTGCTGGTCAACGTGTGTAATATTTGGTAGGTCTGGTCGGCTACCCACTGTACATCTACTCTGTTAATTTCAAGTAATTCACTTTAGTGGAAGTGGTTAATCTGAACATTGGCCCGTAGGTCACGCCCACTTCAACCAATCAGTACCCCACTGTAAGCACCACCTCAGGAGTGGGCTTAGATGGTATCGATCAAATTTTGTAAAATTCAGATGAGCGGTTCATGAGATATAAACTTGTTGTATTTATAGCGCCCCCTAGTGGCAAATGTTCGTGAAATTTCTTTCGCAGCATCAAAGGGTCATGGCAAGGAATGTTCTCAAGTTTGGCTTTGATAGATTTTATTTTGGCCGAGATATGGCAAAGTCAGTTTCTTCAGAGTTAGCTACACAAATTTGGTTGGCCGTAATATGCGCAATTTTTATTCTATAAAAAATCTTTATACAACTTTTTGTCAAGCCAATCTGGAGATGCTATGTGCCAAGTTTCGTGCAAATCCATTGCACGGTCTAGGAGGAGTTTGAAAAAGTTGTTTTTTGATAAATCGTGATTTTTCACGCATAAAAGTCTAGAAGGAAATGGGCGTGGCCCACATCAAGAGATTCATTTGGATTCAGGGAAAGCGTGGATGTAAATTTTTTTAATATCCAATGTACGGTTTGGGAGTTATAGGGCCAAACGCGTTTTTTCTGGTATAGTGCCACCTAGTGTCGGAAGTGGGGCAATTTTTTGCGTCTGAGGTCTTTGCGGACTTTCGGACCAGTCCTGTAAATGGCGCGTTGCCACTATGTACGGTTTAGGCTGCAGCACCAGTTTTATGCGGAGATGAATAATAATGGAGGAAAATCTTAGCAAAAACAATAGGGTTCCACAGCCCCGCTGTGTGAACCGCGTATCGCCTTGCGATTACCGCGGTGCACGCATCCTCGGGCTTGGACCCCTAACTAGACAAGACAAGGGAGAAAACGGAGACTTCAAAATAAAACAGGAACCAGAACACACAGACACTAACTATCATGACAAACAGTAAAGATGACATGTCTTTTCCTTTAACACAAGCTTTACTGTTACATGTCTTCCCATTATAATCATTGTGTTCTGATCACAGATATAATGTATAATCACTAACTGATAGTGAAAGGTGACCTGAAAGCGACCTCTGGTTGTCACTATGTGAACAACGGAGGGTGTAGAGTCTCTGTAAACGTATAACTAAATTCATCTTATGTTTGCGTCTTTAAGAGAATTATTTTGACATGTGAAGTTTCTTTTTGCCTTTACTTTTGATCAAAACACTCTTCTCACTGTTTTCTGACTGAGTCTCACCTGGAGTTTCCAGGAAGAATCAGAGTTTTACTTCCTGTCGGGCCGCTGTGGCATCTGCCGTCGCCTAGTGACGCCGCGATGATGCTGACTGAAGCCAGCCAATCAGACGGAGACTGCAGAGAAAGATCAGTTGACGTTTTAGAACAGGAAGAGAAATATGTAAATAAAATAAAAGAATAAAAGTCACGATTAAGGTTAGAGGCTCTGGTGTTTACTCTTAGTTATTTCTGTCAGAAGTGATTGATTTTAATGGATTTTTACAATTAATATCATTGTTGTTTTCTATTTTTCTTTCTTTTATGAAACAAAAGATTATAGCTTGTAAAAATATATATAAAAAACAGATAAAAAACAGAACCCTGAGCACTCTCTATACCTCTGGCTCGTAACGAATCACGAGCTGGTAGTCCATAGACGACGGCACGTTGTCCACAGTGAACCTAAGCCCCGCCCCCTCCAACACTCGGACAAATCCCAGACCGGTCCAGGTGACGGGGCGATCAGCTGTCCTCTGACGCGTAACGATCTGCAGGGGGTGACCCGGGTCGAGAGGGAAGCCTCTCTGCTGCAGGACAGAAACAACTATTAGCTAATACTCTGAGCTCAGGACGGCTGTCTCATTGGCTGAAAGCTCAACAGGAAACGGGAAGTAAACTTAAGATCCCACCTGTCTCCTCCGGCGGGCGGGTCCTGGAGTCCTCCGAACCAGAACAACTCGTCCGTTAGTGAATTTGAAGTCATAGCCCTGGTCTCTGAAATACTTCTCACACCGCGGCAAAGCACCTGGGTTGACCTGGAAGGAAACACACACACACACACACACACACACACACACTCACACACACACACACACACACACACACACACAGACACACACAAACACACACCATTACTAAGAGGTGAACACAGAAACATGGAGGCACACAACTGATCTCTCTGATCATCACATGACTCTTCAGTTCCTACCAGAGGAGAAGAAGAAGATGGAGGAGTAGATGGAGGAAAGCTTCCTCCGTGCAGCGGGGCAGCGAGCTCCGCTTCATACAGGAAGTAGTCTAAAAGAGGCAGGAAGTAGCCGGGGGCAGGGGCGGAGCAGCGCCGACCCACCATGTTGGATAAACACTGACACTGTCCGTCCTCTGGAGAACACCTGGGACAGGAAGTAAAAAATGAGATTAGTTAGGATTTTGTTATCTGGTATTAATAGTTGATTATTGATAATAATTCATTAATAATAATAATTAATAGTTGAGACCAATATGTGATTTTAGGATATGGAACTTAAACCGCCCTGATCATCAGTTTCTTTTCAGCCATTCACTCATTAAACATTTTAAAAGCTGAATAAAATCAGAGGAAACATACGTGGTGCTGTAAGCTCCTCCCACATCGCAGTTGCACGGTGAACACCTGAACACAGAGTTTCCCAAACCCCAGAAACCTTCCTGAATACGAAAAGACATTAGTCAGGATCATAAAGGAGTCATAATGGCGTCAGAGGGGCGTCACAACAGAGTCACAACAGAGTCATAACAGAGTCATAACAGAGTCACAACGGAGTCATAATGGAGTCATAAGAGATTGACTGATTCGTTAAAATGAAACCTACCAGACATCGATCACACAGCGGTCCCACTGCCAAATGGTCACATTCACAACTTCCTGTCAGCTGATCACAAGACCCAACACTTCCCAAAAAATGACACCTGCACACTGAAACACACAGAAAAAAGGATGTTATGTAGTTGAAGAATATTGTATACTAGTATAGTTCAACTACATATCTAGATAACTTACAAGGAACAGATGTATGACTAAAGGCAAGAACACAAGGCTGAATAAAGGTAAATGTTGAACTACGTTACACATGTAAAAACTAGAGCTGGGCAGCGATTAAAATATTTAACGCGATTATTTGCATAATTTCCCAGATTAATCGCGATTCACCCTTAATCGCAAAATGAAATAATGAATTCAAAAGTAATGTATATAGTGCAATTTTTTCTTAAATGTTCTGCCATATGAAAGAAATGTAACATTTGTTCTGCAAAAACATACCAGCATTTAGTTTATAAAATAGCAGTTAAATAAAATATTTAGTGTCCATCTCAACTTAAACAATGTATTTACCATGTCCAGAGATGGATTCATCTGGTTGGAAAGTGTTGCTAAGCGACTCCTTCTTATGTCCACGTCCTTCTTATGTCCATGTCCTTCTGTTGTTGCCCTAACTCTGCAGCACTTACTGGACTGTGTTTAGAGCCCCACAACTTTACTACACTTCGCAGGACACTGTCCAACGCGCTGTTAAGCAGAGACACTGAGGGACACTGTCCAACGCGCTGTGAAGCAGAGACACTGAGGGACACTGTCAAACGCGCTGTTAAGCAGAGACAGTGAGGGACACTGTCCAACACGCTCTAAAGCAGAGACACTGAGGGACACTGTCCAACGTGCTGTAAAGCAGAGACACTGTGACAGGACACTGGAGAGACAAAGCAGGGGACATGATCAGAAAAGTCCCCAGTAAGAGAAACAGCAGGTGCATGTTGTAGCGTGGTCCCTTTTGCAGTCCTCTCCTTTTTATACAACTCATGTATTCTTCTGGTGATGGTGCGTGTTGAGGGACTCTCGTACCTGCCGTCGTTGTTGCGATTCTCTTGCTAATTCAACATTAAAAAGTGTATGCATAGACTTAGATATACGACACTGTCCTCCCCTAAAAAATGGCTAAATAAGTTGTTTGGGTTCAGGAGGCAGACACCGTGGGTTCAGGAGGCAGACACCGTCTCCACATTTAAGAGTAGGCTTAACTTTCCTCTTTGATAAAGCTTATAGTTAGGGCTGGTTCGGGAAAGCCCTGAACCATCCCTTAGTTACACCGCTATAGGCAAACAGATAACTGTTGTTGTGATTAAGCACTATATAAATAAAATGTAATTCTCTCTCTCTCCTAGCCACCTCCTCTAGACAGTAAGAGGGTCATGTCTCTCTCTCTCTCTCTCTCTCTCTCTCACTCTCTCATAGCCACCTCCGCTAGACAGTGGGATGGTCATGTCTTTCTCTCTCTCTCTCTCTCTGTCTCTATCTATCTCTCTCTCTCTCTCTCTCTCTCCCCTTCTCTTGTCCACCTGGTCATGTCTCTCTCTCTTGTTCTCTCTCTCCCCCCTTCTCTTGTCCACCTGGTCATGTCTCTCTCTGTCTCTCTCTCTCACTCTCATAGCCACCTCCGCTAGACAGTGGGATGGTCATGTCTCTCTTTCCCTCTCTCTCTCTCTCATCCACCTCCTCTAGACAGAGGGATGGATCTCTCTCTCTCTCTCTCTCTCTCTTCCCATCTCTTCTGGACAGAGGGATGGGATCCGGTTGGAGAGAGTTGTCGCCTGCCTAGGCTCCCCTCTTTACCCTGTCTCTCTTAGTTATGCTGTAATAGTTTTAGACTGCTGGGGGACTTCTTTTGACACACAGAGTTCCTCTCTAATCTATATTTCCATTTATGTGCATCCATGTCCCAGAAATGCCTGTTACTAACCTAGCTCTGGGGAGTCATTCCTCTGAGTCCTTCTGTTCTTTTTTGCCCAGCATGTTTCCTCGGATCAGGGAGGCGCCAAAAATCAGGGTAGCAGCTGTCCATGGTCCCGGTACACGTCCTGCGATGCCATGTTACATCCTACCACAATCTGCTACGGCCAGCTACGTCCTGCTGTGCCTTGTAACGCCCACAGTGCCCTGCTATGCTACAAAGAACTACTACAAACAAACTACTATTTTATTTATTTTTAGTGACTGTTACTGCAACTCTTCATTCTAACCCCAACCGGTCGTCAGACACCGCCTACCAAGAGCCTGGGTCTGACCGAGGTTTCTGCCTAAAAGGAAGTTTTTCCTCGCCACTGTCGCACTGTTGCTTGCTCTGTAGGAAACTACTAGAATTGTTGGGTCCTTGTAAATTCTGGAGTGTGGTCTAGACCTAGTCTATCTGTAAAGTGTCTTGAGATAACGCTTGTTATGAATTGACACTATAAATAAAATTGAATTGAATTGAAATTGAAATGGTTTCAACAAGCAGCCATGTAGACGGAGCCAGCTGAGGACGTGCTTAAGGAAAAGTGGCACAGCAGCCATAGTTAAGCATAACTAATAAAACTAACAAACTGTAGCCCACTCCTGATTCAGGTTCATGTTCTTATGACGAACTGGAGCCTCCCATCACAGCCAGTCATGTCAGAGGTCTTTAACATGAACATGAAGCTTCTCTGCTTCACTGCTCTTTGTTCAATAAAGGTTAAAAAGGTTGAATCAACGTGATTTCTCACCCTGACAGCCGGCGGGATTGTCCTGTGTCAGATTGAAGAAGCCGTGTTTACAGCGATCACAACGTCGACCCTCCGCGTTTTCTTTACAGACGCAATGGCCGCTCAGGGCGTCACAGAGACCGCCGCCCTGAGAACCTGCCTGGTCGCAGTCACACGCTGAAACAAAACACGATGGAAGTTAAGAATGAGACTGTTCTCTACGTCTCTATGACCGTCACTACAGTCGAAACAGAATGAGAGTTTTACTTCCACCAGTTCTCAAGACATAAACACATGCTCATGATGTTGACTGTAAAATCTAGATGTGGGCAAGCCTAATTCCCCGTCTTGTCAATAAAACCTGGGTCAGGGTGAGTCGGTCTCTTGTATATAAATTGGGGTTTTAACACACACACACACACACACACACACACACACACACACACACAGTAAATGAATGACCGTAGTTGAAGCGTACGTATGCAGCCGTGTGGGTCGTCGGCCGCTCTCTGTGGATCTTGATACAGGAACGGTTGGCATTGGTCACACTGAGGCCCTGTCCTGTCATGACGACAGTCGTCACAGATACCGCCGCTGATGCTGCCCGTTGCCTGGAAACGAGCTGAGTCAAAGTGACACGAGTCTGAGTGACCGTGACAGTTACACCCTGAAAGAGTGAAAGAGAAACACCAGGGCATGATTAGGAACGGAAAGGAGATTTACAACTGTCTGGTTTATGTTTTGTATCAAAGCTTTCAGTCCTGCAGATGTTTTATATCAACATAACGAAAGTGTTCTGGTTTACTTCTGCAGATGTTGGCGTTGTTTTCTCCTCCAGGCCTCCAGGGGGAGTCATGGTGAAAGTCCTGACATCTCTCACAGTTATCTCCGGCTGTATTGTGCTGACAACCACATCGACCTTGAACCTGAGCAACAGAAATCACCTGGTGTGGTGAGTTGAACTTGTTTATCCACACAGAAACAGTATGATTAGTATTTATCTATTTTCCCATCTGTGAACTGAGAAAGATGTCTCAGGACATTATCACTGATAGTGGGTCAGAGTAAAGTACATTTGGAGAAAATGTGCAGAAATCTAGACTAAAGATTAAAACAGGGTCCTGAACTCCTGCCTCACAATGAACATTTAATTGGTTAAAGCAGCACTGTCTTAGTAAATGAGCCTGCATTCATTTTAAAGTTAATATTCTTACTGTATATGTTGTATTTTTACTGAAAAATGTCAGGTCAGCTAACCGAATCAGAAACCCTTCAGGTCAGCTGATTGGATCAGAAACCCTTTAGGTCAGCTATTCGGATCAGAAACCCTTCCGGTCCATACCATGGCAGTCATGGTAAAGACACTCTCTCTTCCTCTGTCCACAGGCGTACATTGGCTGGCGTGTCCGTGACAGAAGCAGCTTCCTCGGACCACCATGTTGTAAAGAGCGTAGTAATATTTGTCCTGAGGGTTCCTGCGTCTTCGCCCCAGCACCGTGTCGCCCAACGTGAACAGACGAGTGAAGTTCACACGGATATTTGTCAAGGTGATCAGATCTGGGGACAAAGGTTAGAAAACATGTCCTTTCTCTTTGTCAGAACTGTTTAACACAGAGTGGAGAGCCAATCAGAGAGCGGTATTCTCTGGTGTAATGTCACCTGACCTTGGATGTGTGGTGCGTTCGGGTTTTCTATTTCAAATACAGGATCAAGAGCTTTCAGCACAACCTGAAAACACACACACACATAAAACATTTATAAAAGAAGTGGTACAAATGAAAAAAACTGTAATTTAATGTGTCCCCAGTTTTTTTTCTTCTTAATTTAAATTAAGTTAAACATGTTTTTAATCTCTGGTTTGATATAATTTGGCTCAGTTAACAATATACAACAGGACCTCCAGTGTTAAAAGTGACAGGAAAAGGTCCTGATGATGTTAACAATGACTGAGAACATTTGACAGCATGAATGTTGTGGTGTGTTTTGATGTGTGTATTTCTGCATGCTAGGGTCCACAAACAGAGTCTCTGTGTCAGATTCAGGGTCTGATTTGAAAGATGACACTATGGATTCAAAAAGCCAAATTATTTTCACGTGTGATGATTTAAGTCCCTAAAGGAGCCACTTCATAGTAGCTAAAACTTGATACTTCACGGACACAAACTAGAGACTGAGGGCATCCAGAGGATGTCTGGCTGAAACTTAACAGAGATACACTAAAGACCGAGGACATCCATATGATGTCTGGCTGAAACTTCACACACGTACACTAGAGACCGAGGACATCCAGAGGATGTCTGGCTGAAATATGAGGTACCAAATATAAAGATAAAAGCAATAAAATAAAAATGAAATAAATAGAAAAAAAAGATAACTAAAATGCACTGCCAGCATTCAGTAAAAGTATACACATAAGATCAACGCTCTACCTGGTGTTAAAGGCCAAACAAAAGAGGAGGGGGGGGGGTAAGATGAGAGGAGGCCTGTCTAATGTGAATGATACAGAGGGGAGGCCTGTCTAATAGATAAATAGATAGATAACTTTATTGTCATTACACAAGTACAGGTACAAGGCAACGAAATACCGTTTGGAGAAAGCCTCCGGGCTGCAGCTATTTCAAGCGCCGCCACACGCACTCTCTGAAAAGGATTTATGCAGACAGCAACATGGTACAGCAACATCAGTTTATCAGTTGTACTCCAATTTAGGTTGACTCGCCGGAGTTTGTTCAAATCACTGTCCGTCACTCAATCAATTGTCACCGACCTCAGCAACATGTGAGCATCCAGATCACTTAGTGATTTTTGCAAACCATCCACCTTTTCTGCCAGACAGGTGGTTACACGAAGTAACTTCACCGACTTGGCCCTGATATTATCAATCCCCTTCGGCGCTTCCATGGTCCGGTCTGAGATGTTGCGAGACAGATCACAGGACGGTTGGCCCTCAGATGTAAAACCTTCATCCTCTCAATCACTCCATGTGGGCACTCTTTAAATTCCCCAGATAGCTTTTGGGTAAATTTGCTGGCAGCTGTTTTACCAATTTTCCAATAGGTCAGCGAGACCCCAAGGCCAATGATCAGGAGCCCCTACAACAGAATTCCAATTATCCAAATGTCTTCAACGTCTTCCACAGTGAGGACATCCAGGCAGACCGCTTGCCAATTCGCCCAGGAATCGCGAGCTTAGCCTGCAGGGAAAGTTCCACTCGGACACGACGGCTCCACCGGAGAAGCATGTTTGGGTGAAAAAATTCTTGTCAATAGCGCTGAGTGACCAGTTAATCAATTCCATTTCAACTGTTCCAGGAAAACAGCAGGCAGGGAACAAAGAGAAAAGAGAAGAAGTTCCACAACACAGGGTAGACCGACTGGGAAGGAGCCAAGCTAAGATAAGAGGGGAGAGGAGGAAAAAAACATCTGCTCTCGCCAGAAGCAGGAAGAAGAGACAGAGGGGAGGCCTGTCTAATGTGAATGAGACAGAGGGGAGGCCTGTCTAATGTACAGAGGCAGGCCATTCCAATGTTTTGGACCCAAAACCCAAATGCCTGGTCCTTCCTGGGCTTCAGCCTAGCTTTGGGCACCGTCGGAAGCAGCTGGTCAGCCTACCTGACAGATCGGCTGGGGGTGAAGGGGTGCAGCTCAGAGAAGTAAGAGGGGGCAAGGCCATTGAAGACTTTAAAGCAAATAAGAAATTTTCAAAATGAATCCTCAAATGGACGGGCAGCCAGTGAAGTGTTTTAAACAGTCTTAACCCTTGTGTTGATCATCGAATCCCGGGGACACGTGCAGTTTATTTGACTTTTTGCATTGGCCGTCGTGTCCAAGGGACCCACGCTTGTTCAATTTCATGTCATGTCTACTACTGCAGACGTGGCCCTTCGGGTCCCCGGAAACCTGGCCCGTATTCTTTAGTATTTCAATTCTAACGCACCTTCGGCCTTCGAGTCTCAGGGATCCGTCCTGCATTCGACTGTATTTTTCGACTACCCGGCATCAGCTTTCAGGTCTCTGGGACCAGTCCTGCATTAGATTGTATTTCACTACTACAGGCCTTCTGGTCTCTGGGATCCGGGACAGAATGCGATTGTATTCCATGGCATCGGCCTTTGGGTCTCTTTGACCCGTCCTGTATTTGACTGTATTTTTCCACTACCAGCATTCGGGTCCCAGCAAACCGTACTGTATTTGAATATATTTCAGACGCTGCCCGGCATGTAAAATACCCACAGTGTGCGGCTGCTGCAACAGATACATCTGCGGGAGCTGCACGCAGGCCTACTACGCTGACTGCTTGACACCTTAGCCTCTTGGGTCCCGGGTAGCGTGAACCAATATAACCGCTATTATTATATAAGCTGCAAAAACCAAAAACAAACGAGCGGTGGAAAAACAGACGTGTGTTGGGAGTGGCTCCTGCAAAGATGACAAGAATATGAAATTAATTGAAATGAATTAAAATGTACCTTGAATCTATTTTGAATAAAATAAAAAACCCTTTGGGATAATTATGCTGTGTGAGATGTGAGTAGAAAATTATATTCAATTCAAGAAGTCTTTATTATCCTCAAGGGACACTTTGCTGTGCAGCAGCATGTACCATGAAGAACACCCAGGTTATACAAGACAACGGCCATACATCTAGAAACAAAATAAATACGTACTACATGGAAGACAACACCTCACATTGACTTATTAAGGAAGCCTATAGCAGCAGGGACAAAAGAGTTTTTGTGTCGATTTGTCCTGCATTTAGGCTTCAGACTGAATCTCCAGCCAGACGGCAACAAGATGCAGCAGCTGTTCAGGGGGTGACTGGCGTTGGCCCGGACTGACTGGGAATTCTTGAGAGACCTTGTCTCATAGACAGAGTTTAAATCAGTCAGAGGGTTTTGGGAAATCTTGCCACACACCTTAACTATATATTGCAGCCTGTTCTTGTTTTTAAGCGTGATGGACCCAAACCAACTCACAACAACCAATATAAGTGAGTAAAAAAAACAAAATAAACCAGGGCAATTGACCAGAAATTATACACATGAAGTCCCCAGGACCCAGAGCAACTGAACAATTCCCCGCGACATGAAGGACAATGCAAGGGTTAAGGGAATGTTAAATTATAATAAGGTTGCAAACTTACTATTTACAAGATGTAGAGCTAATGTGGGAAATCTACACAACCTTATTTGTTGATAACATATAGTATTACCACGAAGGCCACTGGAAGTGATTTTATTCTAATGGAGCCTACACACACGTCTGTTATCTTGAATGATGAGATGACAATGAGATGGCATGTGTTTGGTCACTTTGTTGTTGCAGCATATCGAGCAGTAAATGTTCACATGGAAAAACATTTGAAGCCACGACACTATAAGTGGTGTGTTTGTGTTTGTGTGTGCGTGTGTGTATTGGCTAGTGTGTTACCTCTCCATCAGTGGATGGATCTGAACCGGAGTACCTGCTGTCACAGACCACGTCGTCAACGCTTTTGGCCGGCTGATCTGACACTGAAGGGAAATGAAGCAAACAGTCTTCTGCAAAATAACGAAAAACTTTCCAGCTTCGTCCAAAATCCTTCGATCGCTCCACCAACATGGCCGCCGGACGGAAACTCTGCAGACAGGACATGACAGCAGACACGATTTCTTTTCTATGTTAGTTCACATGTTCCTTAATTTCCTTTGGAATTAATACAATATTTATCTATCTACTGTTGCAAGGACCATGTGATGTCAAACAACCCATTTTATACACACTTTTAGTTGATTAGTTTTACTCTAGTTTATGAGTGCTTAATCTACAGAACACTCACTTTCTCTGTAAGGACTGAAATAATCAGCTGTGAGGTCTAAACCATCCGAGGTAGACTGACTACGAGCTGTGACGCTGTAAAACCAAGAAGATACAAAACTCTTTATATCTGCATTTAATAACATGTTAACGGAGATACTGAATGGGAAAAAAATCACTTTGAGAATCAGAGGAAAGGGGGTGCTCGCTGCTCAATAAGATAACAAGAAGACACTGGGAGAGGATCAGTACACCTGACTCCTGAAACCATCAAAAAGAAAGCGTCAGCCAATCAGAGTTAGAGAAGTACGTTAGCCTGTTGTCCTCTAAGAATTCTTTCCTCTTTGATAAAGCTTATAGTAAGGGCTGGCTCAGGAGAGTCCTGAATCATCGCTTAGTTACAAAAAGAGATAACTGTTGTTGTGATTAAGCACTATATAAATACAATTGAATTCTCTCTCTCTGTCTCATATCTACCTCCTCTACACAGAGGAATGGTTATGTCTCTCTCTCTCTCTTTCCCTCTCTCGTCCACCTCCTCTAGACAGAGGGATGGATCCCTCTCTCCCTCTCTCTCTCTTCCCATCTCCTCTAGACAGAGGGATGGGATCCGGTTGGGGAGAGTCCTAGCCTGACCAGGCTCCTCTCTTTTAGTTTTAGACAGCTGGGGACTTCCTTTGACACACTGAGGTACTCTCTCCTCTATCTTTCTATCTTTTCATTTGTGCGCACCTAGTTGCTAGCCTAGTTACTAACCTAGTTACTCACCTAGTTGCTAACCTAGTTACTAACCTAGCTCTGGGGAGTCACTCCCCGGAGTCCTTATGTTCTTCGCCCAGCATGTTTCCTCGGAACAGGGAGGCTCCAAAATCATGGTAGCAGCTGTCGCCATGGTCCCACTACACGTCCTGCGGTGCGCTGCTATGTCCTGCTACGCTCTGCTGTGCCCTGCCACATCCTGCTGTGCCTTGTAAACGCTGCACAGTGCCTTGCTATGCCATGAAATACTACAAAGAACTACTACAAACTACTATTTTTGTGACTGTTATTGCCACTCTTCATTCTAATCCCAACCGGTCGTCAGATACCGCCTACCAAGAGCCTGGGTCTGACCGAGGTTTCTGCCTAAAAGGAAGATTTTCCTCGCCACTGTGGCCCTGTTGCTTGCTCTGGAGGAAACTACTAGAATTGTTGGGTCCTTGTAACTTCTGGAGTGTGGTCTAGACCTACTCTATCTGTAAAGGGTCTCCAGATAACTCTTGTTATGAATTGATACTATAAATAAAATTGAATTGAAAATTGTATCTGGAAGTTGTGTGTGTTTTTGTGTGTGTGTGTGTGTGTTTGGTGGCTCACCTTGAAGGTGAGGACCAGGTGACTGAACTGGAACACGGTCTCCAGATCCAGCTGAATGCTGACCTCATGAACTCCTGCAAACAATACAGCGCTTTAGTTACTTATGGGAAGAATGTATTCTCCAATATTATCTCTGCTCCCTCACCAGCTTTCAGAGACAGAACTGCTTATTGTTTTTGATATAAAACCAGAGAAAGAAAAACACTGGGTGCTTCCTATTCAAGTATATAAAACAGTGAGCTGTGAGTTTGTCACACTTCCGGTGATAGTTGGCTGCGTTAAAAAGCCTGAGAGGAAGAAACACTTAAACATACTCTGCTTGGACATTTTAAAAACGAACCATTCTCAGACTGCCACCATTTCATTTTCCTCTCGGGGTCAAAGGTCGTAATGACGTTCTTGATGCGGTGGCTGTTGGGGTTGCTATGGAGATTGTACGGCAGCTGAGAGTCACATGTGAAACATTTTCTCTTCTCCTGAAGGAAGAGAACAAATATTCAACGTGATTCTTAATCACATCCTAAACTGTCAAAGTCTCATTTTCTTCAGCAGTCTGATTATTTAACCCATTTTAATGCAAGATAACTTTTTTTAATAATCAACTTTTGTTTTTATTATTGGTCAGCGATCTGATTCCTTCTGCAGCTGCTGAACTGTTGTAAACATCCCTTTAATGCAGTAACTTTGTCTGCTCTGTAGAAATTTAGAATGTGTTTGTTTTTTTCTCTACTGTGCAGAGGAGAACACAGTTTTTAAAGAAACACGTCTGTGAGAGAATGAAGATCGAATGGAATGAAGAGAGGAAAATGCAGTCATGAGGAAAAGTGATTGCTCAGGGTGGAAATAACAGCACTGGATAATAAAGTGACAGATCAGAACATGTTTTAGTTTGAAAGTCAGAGTACGAGCCAGAAACAGTCAATCAGAAAAAGAGAAAACAAGTTTTCAGAAAAAGAACAGCGTTTACCTGCACTAAAAGACAGAATCCTTTACCTTGGCATGCTCTGCCCTTACCACGTTATAAGGCAGTGCATTCTTATCAACAGCTTGTATCAAACAGAGTCATGCACACAAATATATAAGAAATCCCACAAAATCAGGGAACTGCTGGCCCCTCACAAGGCAGTTAAGTTAAAAATGTATAGTAGTAATAATAATAATAATAATAATAATAATAATAATAATAATAATAACAATAATAATGACAAAAATAATGTATCCTTTATTAGTTCCACAAAGGGAAATTCCAATGTAGTAGTTAAAAGGTGAGCCAGCTATCAAGCACCCCGAGGTGACGTCCTTTCAGAGACTGTTACAGTTCAGTCTAGACACCAATGTGTCCATTAAAGACAGTGGTCACCCTAAATAATACTCTAGGAGATGAGCTATCGTTTCCTTGACTTCTTCCAGGACATGAACTCTGCTCCCCCTTAAAAGGTTAGGGTACCACTGACCGCTGCGGACAGTGATACATAGGTGGAATACATGGCAGCTGTGGCTCAGTGGTAGAGCGGTTGCCTGCCAATCGGAAGGTTGGTGGTTTGATCCCTTGGCCCTGCAGTCCCATGTCGAAGTGTCCTTGGGCAAGACACTGAACCCTGAGTTGCCTCCAGTGCTGCGCATTGGAGTGTGAATGTGTATGAGTGTTTATCTGATGAGCAGGTGGCACCTTGTACGGCAGCCCCGGCCACAGTGTATGAATGTGTGTGATTGGTGAATGTATCCTGTATGATGTAAAAGCGCTTTGAGTAGTCGTTAAGACTAGAAAAGATATATAAATACAGCACATTTACACTTGGATTACAATGCTTTACTTTTCAGAGATATATGCATGAATACTGTATGAGAATAGGCTTGAAATAAGGTGACCTCTGACCTCCAGGTACCCGAGGATGCAGTAGTTTTCTGGTCCATCCAGACCGCAGGTAGACGAGGCTGACAGCTGTGCTGCGCGACCCACCATCAGGTCACCAAGCTGGGGGTTACAGGAGCCCCCGGGACACTGGTCCCGGAGGTCCTGAAGCAGAGCTTCTGGAAGAAAAACTGCAGAAATATAAATGGGTCAGTGGCTTTTAAAATCTAATCTTGAATCTATCTGAATTTTAAATCAATGTGTGCAAGTAGATTCAGCAGACAAAGAAAGATGGTGTCAGAGATGATTACATCAGAATAAAGACTTCAGGAAACATTACATATCATATATACGTTTTTAAATCCAAATGCCTCAGAAACCAAACGACAAGTAGAGAACAAGTTATTACGTGTCCTTGTTGAAAAGTGATCTGATTCTACATCCTCTACACACCTTACCAAGGTCTGGCTCACTACAGATGCATCCTGGGACAGGGGAAAAACATCCAGAAAAACATCCTCTGGGATGTTTGTTTCCACTATTTTAAACCAATCAGATTGGTTCAGGGTGAGCTAAGCTCTGCTGAATAGTCTGAGGACGGAACCCCCTGCTAAAGAAAACTCTTCATACAATATTAAATTTAGTAAACAGTAATACACAATACAGTAAGGTGAGCTATTTTATTTTTTTATTCTCAACTGCACTATTTCAAATACGGATATTTATACTGTGTATATCTAGATATACATATTTTTCAGTTTTTTAAGTCTTGGTGTGCTTATATTTATCACTCTACATGCTCTGCAGACCCATATAAACATTTTTATTTAAATAGCTTGATTTTCTATGGTGTTTGATGTTTTTGTGCTATATTTTTAAGCTATGAACTTTGCACATAATTTTGTTCTACAGTGTACTGTGGAATGACAATAAAGAAATCTTGATTCTTAAAATAAATACATAATAATAATAATAATAATAATAATAATAATAAAATCTAAAAGTTACTGGCACTCGGACACTGCACATCGTCACCAATGAAAAAGAAACTCTCTGCTGAGTTCAATGACACCTTGCACAATAGTGTGCAACAAACAGGTCATTACTAATTAAAGGGGGCGTGGCTTAAGCATATGGGGCGGGGGAACCCATCACTATTTAAAAAGGAACTTTCTGCTGAGTGTGTTTGACAAGAGTTTACTTTAAACGCGTTTCCAAGTCATATAAGGCAGCGTGGTCTGTGTACATGGGCGTGGCCATAGTACAGGATGCAGCTCCATATCGCAGTTTCATTTAAATCGGAATAACATTTGCCGAGATACAGCGGTTCCTGTTTCAACAGTCGCACACAGGAAGTTGGTGCTTAATAACTCTGGCATTGCGTTAGGTATCAAAATGATATTAATAACTTTTAGTCCCGAGGGTCAACCTAGGTTATGGCTGAATCTCACCTCTCTGTCTTACCCCTCCCCCTTTCCCTTAGTGTTGCACGTTTATATGAGATAATGCTATCCCTGCAGGTCTAGCCCACTATAATTTACAGATAGAGCAGGTCTAGACTACTCTAATTTACAGGTAGAGCAGGTCTAGACCGCTCTATAATTTACAGATCGAGGAGATCTAGACCACACAATTTACAAGGACCCAATAGTTGCCTCCAGGGCAGCAACAGGCATCAGACTGTTCTGGAATATCAGAACAGCTGTAGTTAATTTGTTTGTTTGTGGTCTTATACATTTGATTTTCTTTACATGTGTGCGATATGCAAGTTATGGTTCAATAGTGGATAATGCTTCTGTAATATAATATATTTTTATATCATGTTTTTGCCTGTTATGTTTAATTTATTGGGTAACAAAGATTTTTGTTCAAGAAAGTTCTTGTAAATATCAATGACATTCAAAACTGTGATAACTGACCAGAAGGAGTTAGACAAAGGAGATTTCCCATATATCGCTAATTAATAAAAATATTCTAACAGCACCATGTAAGGACCGATTCACTCACACTTTGGCGTGGATGCTCAAGCCCCAATGCGGTACAACTATGTCATGTTTCGTGGTAATCTGAAAAAATCTTGGTGAGATACACAACCCTACTGTTTCAACAGCCTCTTACAGGAAGTTGGTCCTCTGTAACGCACATTTTTTGCACTCAAAGTTCTTTTGATAACTTTTTGTCATCAGGGTCCACCGAGTTTACTGGTACAAATGTGTTCTGATTGGACTCGCTCCAGGAGTTACAAAAACTAGATTTTGCATATGGCTAATTTGCTGATTGATTAAAGAAATAAAAAAAGCGCCATCTTCACTCTGATTGATGGCAAATTTGCCACAATATACAATAATAAAAAAACATACATGCTCAATACTCTGAATCGTTTTTTTCTACAACAATATTATCAATATTAACATGTTGCATGACGTTCCCCATCTCTCTTTACTTCCTTTCTTCCATATGAGTCAGGGGTGTAAGTGATGAAATGTGACAAGCTGAACTCACGGGTGAAGAAGATGAAGATCATGTTGTTATGACTGGGCAGATGGTCTGTGGAGGACGAACATAATGAGTTAAACTGTATAATTCATTGTCTGGATCAAATCTCTCCAGAAGTCTTATGTCCTCAAACAAGGAAAACACAAACCAAGAGTCCTGATCTCAAAAAGAAAAAGCTCAAAGCCAACATTGATCAACAGATACAGAACAAAAGTAAACTGGTTAACCATCAGAGATCATGAAGTCATGACTGCTGGCAAACCGGATACTTTCGGAACCAGACATAAAAATAACCAAATACCCCAGACATCAAAACTAGAAGAGACCCCTTGAAATTAAAAAGCTCTGTTGTAAAGAGCAGAAAAGAAAAATGTATCAATTCTGCAGATTTTCCTTCTAAATCACAGTTGAAAACTACCAAATGAATGAAATGATCAGCTGATTGTGTTTGTGTCTGTTTATTATTATGATCATGATTATTATTACTACAGGGGGCAGAGACTCTGCTCTGCGTGGCCTCAGCAGCAGAAGGAATAACTCCACAGTGAATGAGTCTAGGTATTTACAGAACATTCTTGATCTTATCTTTCCCTTTCTCACCTATCTCCTTCACAATCTACTCCGCAGTATCCTGGATCCTCCCAAATCCTTTAATGTGTAGAGAAGAGGGTGCCAGGGAAACACACACACACACACACCTAAATGCAATGCTTAAAAGGTATTT
Organism: Etheostoma cragini; assembly: GCF_013103735.1. NCBI lineage: Eukaryota > Metazoa > Chordata > Actinopteri > Perciformes > Percidae > Etheostoma > Etheostoma cragini. The sequence continues at coordinate 3,834 of NC_048414.1, read as the reverse complement.
TAATCCTGTCATGAGGTCATTCAGATGTCTTGTCTGATAATCATATGAGCGTGAGACTGCCTGACAAAAGTTGAGTTTAAATAACTAATATTAAATTCATATGATGTTAACACGGTGCATCATTCTAAATGTCTCCAGACACATTGAGGTAAAGTGACATGAAGCCGAGTTGAAGCGGGAGAACACAGAGCCCCTCCAGGGACTGCTGAACTTTTACGGGAATGCTCAGAGGATTTACTGCTGCATGACAGAGTGATTAACGTCTCCTTCAAACTGTTTCATACCAACCCTTCACACTTTCAAAAGAAAATGTATAAGTATATTCCTAGTTCAATACATTCTAAAATTAAATTATTCTGCTTTTAAGTTCCATTATCAAAGACAACATGAAATAAATAAACGTTTAGTCTCTTAACGGATCTGTGAAGTAAAGAGAGACGATTATTATTATTTCAATATAAAACGTTTAAAAAACATATTTAATTCCATTGCTTTAGCACCAATATAAAGTTAATTTAAAGGGATATTTCACCATTGGAAAGATGAATAAATCTCTAAATTGGGTCACTTATATAGTATAAATGTGAATTTTCTTTAGAAATATGTGCCCTCCAGGCCGGGAAAAGCCAGAAAATGTGTTTTTGGCTCATGTGGATCCCAGAATGAACTTGCTTCATTGCTTTACGAGTCCACTCTCATGCCACGACTAGCGTTTCCAGACATAGACAACTCAACTCTAGTGTGTTTAATTGTCATTTCAACCATGTTTTGCCATGGATCTAGTGGTATCACACATAAAATATATATGACCTCACATAAACTCGTAACTGAACTTGTGTTGGGAGTTTAAAGTTTGATGTAGTCTTTCTACGTAGCTAGCTCATACTCCTGCCCTCGTTACGCGGTTCACCGTGGACAATGTCCCCTTACTGGCATCGGGCGACACCGCTGGCTCAGGTCGGGGTCTCTGAAGTAGGGTGACCAGACATCCCTGGTTTCCCCGATTTTGGCGGCCTGTCCCCGGCTGGATCTGTCCCCGGAAATGTCCCCGGTTTTCACTTTGACTGAACGACTCGAAATTGGAATGAAACAAAGAAAGTACTGAAAAAACGTTGCCGATAGTCGCACACCCAACACACGCAGCCTATAGGCAGCAAGAGCCAGCGGTGCTCAGACATGTTTTAGAAGCCGTATTTTACAATGTTGACATCACTGATTATTTACATGGAGTCTGGTGGGTTTAGCCAACGCAATTTCAGACTTTTATGTTTTAAAAAGGATCTTAATCTTTAACAGAAAGGTCAACCTCGTTAGAAATCCTTTCCGTAATGTTGTCAGACACAGAATATTAATCTGAGTCTGTCAGCAGCAAAATTAGCACTTTTATGAATGTAAATACAAGCTGGACAATTACCCTATTAAATTATTCTGTAGCTTGTTTCTCTGCAGCCGACTGCAGATCTCGTTCAATACTGCAACAATGTCAAAGGAAAATATGTCCTCAATAGTTTTCATTGTATCTGATTCTCAAGGAGCTGTTGCAGAAACAAGCCTGAAGCAATAGAGCAGAAGCTCTCAGTAGTTCAGTAAACATTACAACATTATGAAATATTGAGACTTTCTATCTTGAAATATTAGGACTATAAGGAATTTCTATCTTGAAATATTTAGACTTTTAATCTTGAAATATTCGGACTATAAGGACTTTCTATCATGAAATATTAGGACTTTCTATCGTGAAATATTAGGACTATTAGGACTTTCTATTTTGAAATATTTAGACTTTCTATCTTGAAATATTAGGACTTTCTATCTTGAAACATTCCCCTCTGAGGTGTAGTGGAGTGGAGTAGGAAGTAGCAGCAGGGTTGGGTCTAGGATCAGATCTTGGGGGGGCTCAGCGGGGGCTAATTAGAACAGCTCTAGGTCTAGTGTCCCCGTTTTAAGTTTTACAAAAGTAAAAACATTACTTGTTTTGGAGGTAAATACGCTTCTGAGCAGATACGGATAATGTCCCCGGATTTTGTTTGAGAAATCTGGTCACCTTACTCTGTAGCAGGTGAAGCTCCCGTAGTGTGTTGAGTATTCCGTTTCTAATTTTCTGCATATTCTCTGATCTGTACCCATGTATCCCGGTCATACACATTTTTGTAGTTTTGAATAACTCTTCTAAAGACGAGGGCAAAAATGCCTCTGATGATGCTAAATGACGAGTGTTACATCTTCAGAGGCTTTTTTCCACACTCACAATACAAAGAAATCTTTTTAACAATTGTTTCCATTTTGTCTGATTTTTAGGGTTCAAACCAGCAGCAGAAACTTTCTATGTTTGTCTGTTTTAGTTATTATTTGTTGTTTGCTGTGCCAGCTCAAATTACCGTGACCTGGAATGAGCTAGAAACATGAACCTTGGGGAAATAACTTGATATATAATGTGCATGTGCTTCTGTAGAAATATGAACCCATTCAGCCACATGGTGACACTGTAATTAAGGCTTCAAAATGCAAACTTTGAAAGGCCACGCCCCCCAAACCGTAAGTCCCGTTGACTTGGAACTTCTCACACAGGTGCCGCTTTATGTGTTGTACAAAAAGCCTCAAGGAACATTGGGTCCCTAACCCAAAGTTCCTGGATGTTTGTGTTGATTGAAAAATTTTTTTTAATTATTTATAGCCTGATTTGCTCTGTATCACCTGTATCACATCATTTGTTTGCATTGTCTGGTTATATCTGGGGAACTTATCTGAATATACCCTGGGAGTTTTGTGATGAATTACCTTACATTTGCTGATTTGTCTTTATTTATGTTCAGAGCCACGCCCCTATTAAATTACATTGGTCAATAACTTGAAAAGTAATTGAGATATGGACATGACACAAATCAAGGTTGGAGCTTGTAGTTACAGCTCGCTGCTTCATTAGCAATTGATTTTGTGTCAATCATCTTTTTTTCTCAGATCAAAGGGAGCTGGACTGAGCTACATATCCCACAGAATTGAAAAGAAATGTTTTTGACCAATCAGCTGTCACTATTTTAAACAAAATTAACTTTTTGTCCAATTGTTAAATAGCTTGTAGGATTTGTTTTAAACCCATGTTTTACCACATGTGTGAAATAACTTTGAAGTCACTATTGAGAAAAAAGGTTTGAACCCACCAATTGCCGCGTGAGGCTATTTTTTTGTTGTTTTTATTTAAGAAATCAATTCATAATTTTAACTTTGAAGTATTTATTTCTGTTCATTATTTTACAAAAGTCTTCTGCGCGTGCAAGTACTCTGTGAAATGAACAAAAAAAAGATACTGAATATTTTGATTTTAAAGGTAATCTTTTGGTACTAGTCATTAATACTCTAGTCACTAAACGATTAACAGCTTCACGGAGCCGTGCGTCTGAGCTGCCGCTTTTATTGTACATGCATCTTTTGCCTAATTTACAGCTCATAACAGAAACTAAGCTATCAACTTTTTTTATCAGGTTAATTTTCATTTTGAACAGTGTTTGAGAGTTTGGGTTAGCTAGAACAGATTAGGTACAGTGCAGTCTGAGACATGAAATCACGGCTGAAACACTTTATCAAGCTACTGAAACTTCCAATATTAGAAACCATCAGAAGGTAATTTACAAAATGTTTAACTTCTCCAGCGAAACAACAGGGATGGCCAACAGGGTCGAGTTTCATTCATTATAAAACTGTTGAAAAGAGAGTAAACTTGAGCCTACCTGCTTCTGCTGCCTCACTGAGAAAACTAACACATCTGGGCAGGTAACAGCACACCTGAGACACATGTAGCCTCAGGCTTCTTCTGTCAATGAAAGAGGGGGGGGGGGG
>NC_048413.1:27590998-27593271 GCF_013103735.1 Etheostoma cragini | reverse complement strand
AACGTCCAGCAGGGGGAGACTCCTTAAAGCTGCATTCTCTCTAACATCCAGCAGGGGGAGACTCCTTAAAGCTGCATTGGCTCCAAAAAGAAGTCTGCTTCTACAGAAATCTAGTAGAAAAAGAGCCTACGTCTCACTTGATTTGTAATATCGTCATAATGAGTTCATGATGTCAATCGTCAGTTTAAAGTCTTCTTCAATGCAGCATGATGTTCATTTAGTAAATAATGCTCCCATTTATTTTAAAATGGATAATAAAGCAGGGGATGTTTCAGGACCAGTCAGGACAGAGGCTTAGCAATGCTAACATGCTAACCATGCTAACACTGGGGACATAAAACAGACCTCAACTAGGTTTTAGCTGCCGTCTGTGTTTTCATCTTAATCTTTGACCCTCTCACTGTGAGTTTTCACTTCAGCAAAGTTAACTGGAATAGTCTGGTCGGCTAAAAAAGGCTTTATCAGCATTCTGCTAACCAAGGTAGCTAGCTAAGCTAAGCTAGCTTTAGCTGCTAACTTAACCCTCCTGTTGTCCTCGGGTCAAATCTGACCCCTTAAAAAAATCGTCTATATCTGAAATAGGAGTTTCTTTTTAACCAAATTACCACAAAAAAGGATTGGTTGGAACGCTGCAAATACAACTGATCACTTTCATTCCTCTGTTCTTAAATATTGGTCAAAATAATTCATAATTTCTGCTTTTTTAACTCAAATATTCGGTATATTTCTATATAAATGAGGGTTATTGACCATGAATTCCAAAAAGTAGTAAACTAGTAACGTGGTGGTAGTGGAAACTTAAAAAAAGTCTGAAAAAGGGACGAAGGGAGTCTTCTTGTCTTCTTGTCAAAATTGAAAATCGACACTTTTGTTGATGCTTTTTATCGATGTTTTTAACTTTTTCTCACTCTCTCTGTCTCTGTCTGTCCATCTGTCTGTCTGTCTCTCCGTCTCTCTCTTTCTATCTGCCTGTCTGTCTGCCTGTCTCTCTCTCTCTCTCTCTCTCCGTCTGTCTCTCTCCAGGTGACAGAGGGGGACGGAGACGACACAGACTTTCAGATCTTCTGTGTCTCCTGCAGTCATCCCGTTAACCCCAAGGTGGCGCTGAGACACATGGAGAGATGCTACGCTAAGGTCAGTGTGTCCTCACTCAGCAGGACGATTACAACCAAACATCACTGTGGACGGACGCTAAGACTATGGTCCCTGAAGAGTTCTGGTTCTGGTCTTTGTGTCCCCCTACGTCCTTCAATACGCGACTAATGTGCACCGACCAATTTCGGTGAGCTGTTTTCATAAAATTCGAGATTGTATTGCTAACGAGCCGCCGTCTGGCCGCCATGATGCCCGGTTGTTAAATCAAGAAGAAGCCAGACCCATGTGACGCGTTCGTCCAATCAGCTGCCGGTTGACGTCCCTGGTCCCTCCCCTTTTGTAGTCAAGATGGGGCCAGTTTAGTGCGAGTAGGGTCCATCGTTCCACACTGAACCTTTGGACAGTGTTTAGGTGTGTCGCTGCCCGATGTGAGTCACGCATGCGTCACTTTGCGACAAGTAGCGTATATGATGCTAACGAGAGACTTCTGTAACGTCTGAAGTAGCTACAAACTAGCAATGAAACACAACAAACGCTGTCAGTTGAATGGTGTTTTGAGCTAACGTTAGCAATAAAACTACCATAGATAGCTATAACGTTTTTCAAAACATCTTGCTAGCTTAGCTACAAGCTAGCAGCCAAACCACAATCGTCCAGATCCGGTCTGACTCGACTCTCATTGGGTACGACAGTTATGTTGTAAACCGTTTACATCTGAGCATGATGACTCAAATCTGCACTCGGCTCCCATCAGGCAGTAACGGGGTCATCCTGGTACTACATCCTGGTCCTTCATCCTGGTACTGCATCCTGGTACTGCATCCTGGTACTTAATCCTGGTACTGCATCCTGGTACTTAATCCTGGTACTGCATCCTGGTACTGCATCCTGGTACTTAATCCTGGTACTGCATCCTGGTACTGCATCCTGGTACTTAATCATGGTACTGCATCCTGGTACTTAATCCTGGTACTTAATCCTGGTACTGCATCCTGGTCCTTCATCCTGGTACTTTCAGTGCACAGACCTTAAGAAGAAGAGTTTAATATTCTGTTACTCAGTGATGTCATGGGACCAGAACAGAAGATTTTAGGTTAGATTTTTTTTTTTAATATTCTGCAAAAACTAATCAGATCTCTCTCTCTCTCTTTCTCTCTCTCTCTCTCTCTCTCTCTCTC
>NC_048413.1:27586577-27589077 GCF_013103735.1 Etheostoma cragini | reverse complement strand
GAGAAAAACATCTGAAAAAATTTCGGAAAAAGTAAGAAAATATTTCCGAAAAAGTGACAAAAACATCTGAAAACAATTCAGAAAAAGTTAAAAAAAACATCCGAAAAAATGTCGGAAAAAGTAAGAAAAATATCCAACAAAATGTTGGAAAAAGTGAGAAAAACATCCGAAAAAATGTTGGAAAAAGTGACAAAATCATCCAAAAAAATGTCGGAAAAAGTGACAAAAACATCCTTAAAAAAACGTCGGAAAAGTGGCAAAAACTTAGAAAGAAAACTTTGTAAAATGAGCCCAAAAACTTCAGAAATCTCAACTCATGACAGACTAAATATTTTTAAAAAGTGTCGGCAAAAGTGACGTCAACCTCCAAAAAAGCGTCAAAACGTTGTAAAAAACAACAAAAACTAGGCGGGCCGTATTTAAACCTGCGAGCGGCCGGATTTGGCCCGCGGGCCTCGAGTGAGACACGATATGAGACAAAGAAAACAGTAACAAATATTTTAGTTTTGAAATAAAAGCACGTCTCAAAACTCTACATGTCCCTTTGGATGATGAAATCGTAGTGTTGTGTTGAGTTTAGCATCCCATTTGAGTTAGTTATTAATATTAATGAGGTGTAATGATGCATTTAGTCATGAAGATCACTTCCTGTCTGGAACAACCTGCCATGAGCTCTTATTGTGAAAGGATTCGACATGTATTGCATTATATAAACATCACATATTCTCTGTATTTACCTCATAATGCCGAGTTGTTTTATAAATTACCGAGCACTTGATTCTGTTGGACTGTAGTGGTGCAGGTCTCCGTCTGGGGGAATTCTGGGTAGTGTAGTTCTTTAGGATTAAAATAGTATAGAAACGTTAAAGAAGACTGAGGAGATAATACTGATATCAACCGAGCTACACATATTAAAAACAGAAGAGCTCTGTCTGTCTGTCTGTCTGTCTACCTGTCTTCCTGTCTGTCTACCTGTCTTCCTGTCTGTCTGTCTACCTGTCTGTCTGTCTGTCTACCTGTCTTCCTGTCTGTCTGTCTACCTGTCTGTCTACCTGTCCTTGGCAGAGCGCAGGTCCGTTGTGATTGGGTCGTGCTGGATGGTCTGGTGCAGCATCAGAGCCAATAAACCGGCTCGATTCGTCATCGCTGTTCTCAAGTTCCTCTCCTGCTCAAACAGCTCGTCCAGCTTATACCACTGAGAGACAGAGACAGGCAGAGAGACAGACAGACAGACAGAGAGACAGACAGAGACAGGCAGAGAGACAGACACAGACAAACAGACCGAAAGAGACAGAAAGAGAGAGAGAGAGAGAGAGAGGATTATGTTCTGTTCTCTAGCCATTACTGTGATGTTAATTGTTGAGAGTTTATATGGATGGATAGATGGATGGATGGATGATGGACAGATGGACAGACAGCTGGACGGATGGATGGATGATGGACAGATGGACAGACAGACAGACAGACAGATGGACAGACAGACAGATGGACGGATGGACAGACAGACAGACAGACAGATGGACGGATGGAAAGACAGATGGACGGATGGACAGACAGACAGACAGACAGACAGATGGACAGATGGACAGACAGACAGATGGACAGACAGATGGACAGACAGATGGACAGACAGACAGACAGACAGACGGACAGACAGATGGACAGACAGATGGACAGACAGATGGACAGACAGACAGACAGATGGACAGACAGATGGACAGACAGATGGACAGACAGCGGTTTACCACTCGGACTCTCTCCAGGTCGACCTCGGCGCGGCGCAGCTTCTCCCAGCAGTAATGCTTGTTGCATTTCCTCTTGGACAGACGGCAGAACTCCCCCGTCGGCTCGAAGACGTCTTTCACCAGAGGACAACCGCACACCTCGTCTGCTGGGATCTGACACGCAGACAGACAGGCAGGGAGACAGGCAGACAGACAGACAGGGAGACAGACAGACAGACAGTCAGGGAGACAGACAGACAGACAGACAGACAGGCAGGGAGACAGACAGACAGACAGACAGGGAGACAGACAGACAGACAGACAGACAGGCAGGGAGACAGACAGACAGACAGACAGGGAGACAGACAGACAGACAGACAGACAGGCAGGGAGACAGACAGACAGACAGACAGACAGGCAGGGAGACAGACAGACAGACAGACAGGGAGACAGACAGACAGACAGACAGACAGACAGACAGGGAGACAGACAGACAGGCAGGGAGACAGACAGGCAGGGAGACAGACAGACAGGCAGGGAGAAAGACAGACAGACAGACAGACAGACAGACAGACAGACAGGCAGGGAGAAAGACAGACAGACAGAGACAGTGAGACAGACTTAACAACCTGGTTGCACTGTGGACCATTTCTATAAAGTTATGGACAATGTTATGAATGATGGATGGATGAAAAGATGATGGATGGATAGATAGATAGATAGATAGATAGATAGATAGATAGATAGATAGATAGATAGATAGATAGATAGATAGA
>NC_048413.1:27585224-27586477 GCF_013103735.1 Etheostoma cragini | reverse complement strand
CACGCACACGCGCACACACACACACATATACACACACACACATATATATATATATACACACACACGCACACACACACACACGCACGCGCACGCACACACACATATACACACACACACACACACACACACACACCCAGACGGTTTTAGCCGAGTCATGTTGTGTCTCCAGGTGAGTAACGCGGCGGCCATCGTTCGCCCCCCCGGTCACCACGCAGAGAGAGACTCTCCGTGCGGTTTCTGTCTCTTCAACACGGCGGCGCTCGCCGCTCGCCACGCCCAGAAGATATCCCAAGATGCACCGCTGCGGGTCCTCATCCTGGACTGGGACGTTCACCACGGCAACGGGACGCAGCACATGTTCGAGGACGACGACAGGTAGGGACGGCCGCGGCGGGACACGTAGACGAAGACGGGGGACGTGAGATGTTGACGGTTTTCTCTCCGTCCGCAGCGTCCTGTACGTCTCCCTCCATCGCTATGACAACGGGACGTTCTTCCCGTCTTCGGAGGACGCCGCCCCCGACCGGGTGGGCGTGTCCAAGGGGGCGGGGTACAACGTCAACGTGGCGTGGAACAACGGGCGGATGGGCGACTCGGACTACCTCGCTGCCTTCCACAGCGTCGTCATGCCGATCGCCAGAGAGGTAAGCCCCTGTCCTCATGTTGTCCTCATGTTGTCTTCATGTTGTCCTCATGTTGTCTTCATGTTGTCTCCATGTTGTCTTCATGTTGTCTTCATGTTGTCCTCATGTTGTCTTCATGTTGTCCTCATGTTGTCTTCATGTTGTCCTCATGTTGTCTTCATGTTGTCCTCATGTTGTCTTCATGTTGTCTTCATGTTGTCCTGATGTTGTCTTCATGTTGTCCTCATGTTGTCTTCATGTTGTCCTCATGTTGTCTTCATGTTGTCTTCATGTTGTCCTCATGTTGTCTTCATGTTGTCTTCATGTTGTCCTCATGTTGTCCTCATGTTGTCCCCATGTTGTCCTCATGTTGTCTTCATGTTGTCTTCATGTTGTCCTCATGTTGTCCTCATGTTGTCTTCATGTTGTCTTCATGTTGTCTTCCTGTTGTCCCCATGTTGTCCTCATGTTGTCTTCATGTTATCTTCATGTTGTCTTCATGTTGCCCTCATGTTGTCTTCATGTTGTCTTCATGTTGTCTTCCTGTTGTCGCCATGTTGTCTTCATGTTGTCTTCATGTTGTCTTCATGTTGCCCTCATGTTGTCTTCATGTTGTCTTCATGTTGTCTT
>NC_048413.1:27581079-27585124 GCF_013103735.1 Etheostoma cragini | reverse complement strand
ACACAACACAATACTGTTAATACAACACAACACAATACTGTTAATACAACACAACACAACACTGTTAATACAACACAATACTGTTAATACAACACAACACAATACTGTTAATACAACACAACACAGCTGCTAAACATTATTAATGTTTTTAGTGTATTATTGTACTGTTACTAACAAGAATTAAAATGTTTTTATTTATAATAACATTGTGTGCGTGTCTCTGTGAGTGTGTGTGTGTGTATATATGTGTGTGTGCGTGTGTGTGTGTGTGTGTGTGTGTGTGTGTGTGTGTGTGTGTGTGTAGGGGGAGATGTGTGTGAGTCCTCAGTGTTTTCATGTTCTGACTCACATGTTGATGAGTCTGGCCGAAGGTCGACTGGTTCTGGCTCTCGAGGTAAAAGCACATCCTCAGTTTTAATATTCAGTCTATATATATATATAAATATATATATATATATATACATATATATATATATATATATATACACACACATAGACTGTGTACTAGCGTCACTGTCCACCTGGTGTTGTCTCCACCTCCGGGACCCTCTCGTGTCCCTCGGGACTTATTTGGGGTTTAAAACCAATTCTGACATAACATTTTACTTCCTAATCTATTAACAAATATCGTCTTTATGTCCATTTCCACCAGCTGAGATAACATCTATGTTTAGGGAACATCAGTCTCTACTAGCACACTATTAAACATGGAAGTGGGGTTTTTATCATAAGGTTATAATTCATGTTAAAAATCACTATGGAAACAACATAAGTGTCATATCCAGAATAATGTTCTGAGTCAGGAAGACATGTTTATCTCAGGAAATAAGGAAAGGACGCTGTTAGAAGGTAGGAAACATGGAACTTGGACCATTTTCTTCTTGTAAAAATTACAATAAAAAAAATCAAATTAGAAATGTTGATCCTGATATATTGGGAAAAGCCGAATGTTGGGCTCTAGTGTAGTCCTATTTCTGGATTTTGTAGTCTTTAATTTCAACAGTTTTAAAAACAAACTGATAGTTTCACAAGTTGCAAATCTATCTTTTAAACTGACGAACATAAATGTTATTTAAGGCTCAATTAAAACCGGATCAAACCATTATTGGTCACCCCCCCCCCCCCCCCCCCCCCCCCCCCCCCCCCCCGACATATATTCTTCTCTTCTCTAAAGTAAAGAGTTAAAACTACATAGAAAGGTAAGAAGTTACACTTTAATAGCTCATTTATATTCGTATTTTAACAGATATTTTGACACAACGTTAGCCAATAGGCTCCTTACGTGGACCCAGTGACGCTATGTACTGTAAGTGTGTGTGTCTGTGTGTGTGTGTGTGTGTGTGTGTGTGTGTGTGTTGTTGTGTGTGTGTGTGTGTTGTTGTGTGTGACACTGTGTACTTGTGCAGGGAGGTTACAACCTGCAGTCGACAGCAGAGGGCGCCGCAGCGTGTGTCAGAGCTCTGCTGGGAGGAGCCTGTCCTCTTCTGACTCCGCCCACCGCTCCGTCCGACAGGTAACGAGTGGAACACCTGACTTCATCGATCAGTCCGTTTCCATGGACACAAAACAGTAAAAACTACAGTAAAAACTGCAGTAAAAAACTACAGTAAAAACTACAGTAAAAACCTTGATTGGGACGCAGATGTTGAACCCGCAGTATACCAAAGGGTCCAAAAACACTTCTAAAACCAGAATAATACCAGAATATCATCTTTACCCTCATGTTGTCCTCATGTTGTCCCCTTGTTCTCCTCATGTTGTCCCCTTGTTGTCCTCATGTTGTCCCCATGTTGTCCTCATGTTGTCCCCTTGTTCTCCTCATGTTGTCCCCTTGTTGTCCTCATGTTGTCCCCTTGTTGTCCTCATGTTTTCCTCATGTTGCCCTCATGTTGTCTTCATGTTGTCTTCATGTTGCCCTCATGTTGTCTTCATGTTGTCTTCATGTTGCCCTCATGTTGTCTTCATGTTACCCTCATGTTGTCTTCATGTTGTCCTCATGTTGTCCTCATGTTGTCCTCATGTTCTTCTCATGTTGCCCTCATGTTGTCTCCATGTTGTCCCCATGTTGTCTCCATGTTGTCCACATGTTGCCCTCATGTTGTCCGCTTGTTGTCCCCATTTTGTCCCTATGTTGTCTCCATGTTGTCTTAATGTTGTCTTAATGTTGCCTTCATGTTGTCCCCATGTTGCCCTTATGTTGTCCTCATGTTGTCTCCATGTTGTCCCCATGTTGTCCTCATGTTGTCTCCATGTTGTCCCCATGTTGTCTCCTTGTTTTCCTCATGTTGTCTCCATGTTGTCCCCATGTTGTCCTCATGTTGTCTCCATGTTGTCCCCATGTTGTCCTCATGTTGTCTCCATGTTGTCCCCATGTTGTCCTCATGTTGTCTCCATGTTATCTCCATGTTGTCCCCATATTGTCTTCATGTTGTCTTCATGTTGTTCTCATGTTGTCTTCATGTTGTCTCCATGTTATCTCCATGTTGTCCCCATGTTGTCATCATGTTGTCTCCATGTTGTCCCCATGTTGTCCTCATGTTGTCTCCATGTTGTCCCCATGTTGTCCTCCTGTTGTCACCATGTTATCTCCATGTTGTCCCCATGTTGTCCCCATGTTGTCCTCATGTTGTCTCCATGTTGTCCCCATGTTGTCCTCATGTTGTCTCATGTTATCTCCATGTTGTCCCCATGTTGTCTTCATGTTGGTCTCCATGTTGTCCCCATGTTGTCCTCATGTTGTCCTCATGTTGTCTCCATGTTATCTCCATGTTGTCCCCATATTGTCTTCATGTTGTTCTCATGTTGTCCTTATGTTGTCCTCATGTTGTCACCATGTTATCTCCATGTTGTCCCCATGTTGTCTTCATGTTGTTCTCATGTTGTCCTCTGCCCCTCTGTCTGTCTGCCTGCCTGTCTGCCCCTCTGTCTGTCTGTCTCTCAGTGCTCTGGCGTCCATCTCTCAGACTGTCGCCGCTCTGTATCCACACTGGGCTTCTCTGCAGACCCTGGGTGAGCTTTTATTTTGAAATGTACCACACACACACATCAGGATGGAACAGCAACACACTTCACTTCCTGTTCTCGTCCTTGTCCCTGTGCAGAAGGCGGCCCATTGGCTGAAGGGCGTGTCAGCCGAGCAACAACCAATAGGCAGAGCACAAAGCAGAGTGGCCCCGCCCCCTCCGTTGCAACTACAACAGGTCTGGTTTATGATGAGAGGATGATGGAGCACATCAACATGTGGGACAGGTAAGAGACCTCATCTGGGTCCTGGACTAGGGGAGACATGACCTTAGTAAAGTTCCCCATATATGTATATATATATATATATATATATATATACTGTATATATATATATATATATATACAGTATATATATATTTATATATATATACTGTATATGTAACATGGATGTCCCCATGCGAATCAAACTGTCTCTGCAGACATCACCCTGAACAGCCTCAGAGGATCTTTAAAATCTTCTCCAAACATCAGCAGCTGGGATTGGTCGATCGTTGCCAACGGATACCAGCTCGCTTAGCTACAGAGGAGGAGCTGTCCAGGTGTCACAGGTACGCAACGCTTACAGAGGTCAAAAGGTCACGTTGTTTTTCTGTTTTTAAAGAAGAATGAATGGCTTCTTTGTGTGAGTGATGTCCTCATGTTGTCCTCATGTTGTCCTCATGTTGTCCTCATGTTGTCTTCATGTTGTCCTCATGTTGTCCTCTTGTTGTCTTCATGTTGTCCTCATGTTGTCCTCTTGTTGTCTTCATGTTGTCTTCATGTTGTCCTCATGTTGTCTTCATGTTGTCCTCATGTTGTCCTCTTGTTGTCTTCATGTTGTCTTCATGTTGTCTTCATGTTGTCCTCATGTTGTCTTCATGTTGTCTTCATGTTTTCTTAATGTTGTCCTCGTGTTGTCTTCATGTTTTCTTCATTTTGACCTCATGCTGTGTGTGTGTGTGGATTTTTTTGTGTGTGTGTGTGTGTATGTATTTGTGTGTGTGTGTGTGTGTGTGTGTGTGTGTATGTGTGTGTATGTATT
>NC_048413.1:27578980-27580979 GCF_013103735.1 Etheostoma cragini | reverse complement strand
GAAGACGGGGAGGGACAGGGGGAGAAAGGGAGTGACAGGAGAGACATGGGGAGTCAGCGAGGGACAGGGAGGGACAGGTAGGAGATAGAGAGGAGGAAGGGAGGGACAGCGGGAGACGGGGAGGAGACAGGGAGGGACAGTTGGAGACAGGGGGGAGAAAGGGGGTGAAAGGGGAAGACAGGGGGAAGGCAGCGAGGGACAGGTCACCTGGTAGCAGGTGAGACAGGTCCAGTTCTCAGTGTCCGAGCCGCAGTCCTCACACGGCTGGAAGACGTTGATACCTGTGGGGGGGAGGGGCTTCACAGCGTCCAGGTGGGGACACCAGGACAGAGGGTCCACCACGTACAGAGGGGTCTGCAGACAGGGAGAGACAGACAGATGGAGAGACAGACATTGTGTTTAAAGGTGCATCACCTTTTCTAACTGAGAGCTACAGAGTAACATGGTATTTACATGATTATTAACATGTATATAAACATGGTATTTACATGTATATTTACAGGTATATAAACATGGTATTTACATGTATATAAACATGGTATTTACATGTATATAAACATGGTATTTACATGTATATTTACAGGTATATAAACATGTATATTTACAGGTATATAAACATGGTATTTACATGTATATTAATAGCTTTGTTATTGTTATTCTGTGAGAATAAATGATTGATATGAAAGACTGTTTTCTGACGTCTGTCTGTCCTCCACACGTCAGCTCCAGGGACGTCTTCGGCTTCGACCAACCACACGCTCCCTCGGTCTCTGGCTCCGCCCCCGCTCCACCTGCGGATGAGTCTCCGGGGGCAACGGGCTCTGAAGCTGCCACGGCAACAGCCTGTGAAGGGATTAATAATGTATTCAACACATGAGATAAATAAGAAGAAGACAAAGAACTTATAATACGTCCATATAATACTACACACATCACACTCACCTGAGGCTGGGGCAGCGTGCTCTCTGCTGATTGGCTCAGCTCAGGTGTCACATCCATTGACTCCGCCTTCACGTCCCCTGCCTCCGCCTCCCTGTCCACTGGCCCCGCCTTCATATCCCATGGCCCCGCCCCAATGCCCATTGGCTCCGCCTTCACGTCCCCTGGCTCCGCCTTCACGTCCCCTGGCTCCGCCTTCACGTCCCCTGGCTCCGCCTTCACGTTCCCTGGCTCCGCCTTCACGTTCCCTGGCTCCGCCTTCACGTCCCCTGGCTCCGCCTTCACGTCCCCTGGCTCCGCCTTCACGTCCCCTGACTCCGCCTTCACGTCCCCTGGCTCCGCCTTCACGTCCCCTGACTCCGTCTTTACTTCCTCTTCACAGGTGAGAATGAGGCGGACCTTCGGCCTGGCCCCGCCCACAGGGGTGGACGTAGCAGAAGTGCGATTGGCTTGACTTATATCCAAACTGGCCAATCCCTGAGTGAGCTGCTCCAGACCGCGTTCCGTCTGATTGGACAAAAAAATACAAACCAAATGAGAGAGAAACATTCAGATTTTTCAAGTTTTTCTTCTACTTTCTCTCCGATTCTGATTTTAAAACTCAGATTCCCGTTTACCGTCGTGTCCTCCACTCCTGTAGGGGGCAGCGGGGGTTTGTCCGTGCCGCTCGGCTCTGACTTCCTGCCTTTCCCTTTAGAACTACGTTTCCCACGATGCTTCAGGGAGGGGAGGGACGTCCGCACAGACTCGGGTACTGAAAGGAGAGTCAGGAAGTTAATAAGACGGTAAAACCTAAATGAAAGGAGACGAGACGGAGCCGGTACTGACGGTGTATCCTCAGGGACCTCCAGTAGGGGGCGTGGTGTCGGAGGACGGAGTGGATCGTTGCCACGGCGCTGTGGTGAGGAGGAGGGAGGGGCGTCACCAAGGAGGGAGGAGGGTCTCCTAGCAACACGCTGGTGCACATTGCCATGGAGTCAGAGATGGATGACAAGTTATAACCTCCCTGAGAGAGAGAGAGAGAGAGAGAGAGAGAGAGAGAGAGAGAGAGAGAGAGAGA
>NC_048413.1:27577665-27578813 GCF_013103735.1 Etheostoma cragini | reverse complement strand
GAGACAGAGACAGAGAAAAAGAGAGAGAGAGAGAGAGAGAGAGAGAGAAAGAGAGAGAGAGAGGGGGAGAGAGAGAGAAAGAGAGAGGGAGAGTTATTTCCTATCACAGACAAACACACAGTGTCACTCTGTGTGTGCGTGCGTGCGTGTGTGAGCGTGTGTGTGTCTGTGTGTGTACCTCCAGTATGAGTAGGACCCGCCCCCCGGCCAGTGACATCAGCAGGTGTGTGAGGTGGGCGTATCCTTCGGGGGTCACGTGATACCCGCCCAGCGGATCCCCCCGAGCTGCATCGAACCCGGCCGACACCAGAACCAGACCCGGGTTAAACTGTGGAGACAGGATCGACCAATCAGACGACTCCGTCAGGTCCAATCAGTGAAATGTGTGGGCCAAGGCCAAGGAAGGAAAGACAGAAAGATAGTACAGTCCTGTAGGACAGTCCTACAAGTAGTAGGACAACATGGGGACAACATGAGGACAACAAGGGGACAGCATGAGGACACATGAGGGCAACATGAAGACAACATGAAGACAACATGAGGGCAACATGAAGACAACATGAAGACAACATGGGGACAACATGAAGACAACATGAAGACAACATGAAGACAACATGAAGACAACATGGGGACAACATGAAGACAACATGAGGACAACATGAAGGCAGCATGAGGACAACATGAAGACAACATGAAGACAACATGGGGACAACATGAAGACAACATGAGGACAACACGAGGGCAACATGAGGACAACATGAGGACAACTTGGGGACAACATGAGGACAACATGGGGACAACATGAAGACAACATGAAGACAACATGAAGACAACATGAGGGCAACATGAAGACAACATGAAGACAACATGAAGACAACATGGGGACAACAGGAAGACAACATAAAGACAACATGAAGACAACATGAGGACAACATGAGGACAACATGAAGACAACATGAAGACAACATGGGGACAACATGAAGACAACATGAAGATAACATGAAGACAACATGAGGACAACATGGGGACAACAGGAAGACAACATGAAAACAACATGAGGGCAACATGAAGACAACATGAAGACAACATGAAGACAACATGGGGACAACATGAAGACAACATGAAGATAACATGAAGACAACATGAGG
>NC_048413.1:27571134-27576374 GCF_013103735.1 Etheostoma cragini | reverse complement strand
AGGGAGAGGGGGAGGGGGGGGGAGGGGGAGAGTCTGTTTAGTTCAAAGAAGAATGAATCCCAAAAATCAAGAAAACTAAATCAGTAATATTAATGAGTCTTCTCCTTCCATTCTGCAAATAAAGAGGAAAACAACATCATACCGTCCGAAGCGCTCTGATTGGTTGTCCACGACAGCAATGCATTCTGGGACTTGTAGTTGACTCCACCCACTTTGATTATCCATAAAAGAAGTAATCATTTTTTTTAATATTTACCGTTAAAACCGCTTCGCACTGACTGTGTCTCGCCTCCATCAGTGACACTCTGTTTATGGTCTGTGCCGGTAACCGTGGCGACAGCTCTGTGATTGGTCGGCTCCTGTTGTGTTCATGTACTACAGCTTGTGTCAGTGTTAGCGCTCGTCGTCTGTCTCACACTCTGAATTATTATAATTAAAGTCGATATCCACCACGAGCCTCTCCGTCCGACTCCTTCTGACTCATTCCTTCACTCTGTTACACCCTAACAGTCACTTCCTGTCTATTCCGGATGTACACTCTCCAAAATAAAAGCATTGTGTGAGAAAAAAGCGTGAGAATCTCCCACACAATGCAACAGAAAACATGACAAATATGAATATAGAAAGTTTTGTAGACATTTTAACAGCGTGCCTACTGCTTGGTGCACGTCCGAATAACGATACAACTAAAAATAATAAGCGTTACGTGTCTTTAACCCTTCAGAGAAAAACCTTTTTAAAATATATTTAACCCTCGTGTTGTCTTCCCGTCAACCACGAAACATCATTTTCACTTATTTTTGTGACATTTGTGTCACTTTTTCAATGTTGTGAGTGCTTTTTTGATGTTTTTTCCAAAGTTATTTGATATTTCTAATGTTGACGTTTCCCGCGCTTATTTGTAACGCCGATTTTTTGTGACTAAAAAAACTGAAAATGGGTCAAATTTGACCCGAGGACAAGACGAGGGTCAACAGCTGAGACGAGCTAGCGCTAACCCAACCAGACTCCATTTAAAAAACAGCACGTTTAGTGAATGCAGAGCCAAAATAAGTCAAAAAAAGGATGAGAATCTCCCACACTCTGTCCATCAATAATATACAGTCTATGGTTACACTCTAACAGTCACTTCCTGTCTACTCCGGGTGAACACCTTCCAAAATAAAAGCATTTTGGGAGAATAAAAAGGTGAGAATCTCCCACACAATGCAACGGAAAATATAACAAATATTAAACTAGAACATTTTGCAGGACTTTTAACAGCGTGCCTACTGCGTGCCTACTACGAATAACAATATAACTCAAAATAATAAGTGTTATGTGTCTTTACTCTTCATGAAATCAAAAAGCAGAAGATTTCACAGAATCCTGAGCAGGCGACAGTCGGAAGAAGGAATATAATAATACATATTCATCATAATAATAATAATAATAATCCATACAGGAGAACAAATCCATGAGAGAAGACAACAACAAATAAACTTTAAACTAACCAGAAGTCTTCTTCTTCTTCTTCTTCTTCTTCTTCTTCTTCTTCTGGGTTTACTGCAGTTGCCATCCCTTGTGTTGCATTACTGCCTCCTACTGGTACTAATTGGATTAACCTCCAGATTAATATTCTATGTGTTTGACAACATTATAGAAAGGATTTCTAAGCAGGTCGACCTTTCTGTAAAGAGGTTAAAGACTAAAATCCTTCTTTTAAACCATAAAAACATCTGCAACTAAACCCACCAGACTCCATGTAAATAACGGGTAATTTAAGCATCATACAAAAGACAACATTCAAAGTCGACAAAAACACAATAAAACTCCAAAAAAGCCGTTTTGAGTTGTCTTTCCACTTTTAAACTCATCGCAACTCTAGTTTTGGTTTAAATAAACACAAAGTCTACTGATTTACACATAAACACATGTTGGCTCTATACAAGCTAAAAGAGCTGTTTTTTAAATGGAGTCTGGTGGGTTCTGTTTCTGGTTAAACAGAAAGGTCTCAAAGAGGTTTTAAAAGGTTCATCTCTGCAGGGATCCATCCCATAATGTAGTCAGACATTTAGGAGTAGCACACCTGTCTTGGTTTGGGGTTTTGTTGGGATTATTCTTTCCCTTTTTTGCCTCCTTGTGTTTCTTTCTTAGTTTTCTCCCCGGTCTTGTGTGGTTGTCTCCGTCTTGTGACTCCCCGGTAAGTGTCTGTTTGTTCTACTTCCTGTTTTATTTTGATAGTCTGGTTTCCTGTCTTATCTAGTGTTGTCTAGCTTTGCTTTGTGCCTGTCTGATTGTCCCGCCCCGCCCTAATGTGATTCACCTGACGTCTCACCTGTTCCTCGTTAACCTCGTTACCCCTTTACCTGGCTACCTTGTTACCTGGTTACCTTGTTACCTGGCTACCTCTTGTATTTTACCCCTGTGTTCCCGTTGTCCTTTTGTCCCTTCAATGTGTTCCTGTCAGATATCCCCGTGAGTTTCTCCTGTTTTCGTAGTTCTTTCCCCCGGGTCCGATTGGACGCTCGTTACTTTGGACTTCTTGGATTTTTTGGGTTTCCCGGGTTTTGCCGGTGCCAGCGTTGCTCCCGATGTGTTTTTCGTGGGACTGTGACTGTGGAATAATAAATCTTAATTACCTGCTATCTCGTCTCTTGGCTCCTCCTCCTTCCCGCCTGAACACAACAACACCTCTTAGGTAACGAACTTTATCGATCATCAGGCAAATAAAACGCCGCTACAGACAATCAATATGCAAATATCAGCCCCGGATCCCTGATATAAAACACAAGGTCAGCCAAATGTTACAATAGAAAACAAACTTTAATATTTTAGGACAAACACACTGACGACACACGACACACATCACTTCTACAGTGCTTCTGGATTTGATGTAACTAACGCTGGAGATGCATCAACAGACAGAATGACACTACATGATGTGATGGAGCTGGGACACAGGCTCTGATCCAGGGGTGTCAAACTCACTTTAGTTCATGGGCCACTGACCCGTATTTAATCTCAAGACCGGACCAGGATCTTCATCTGCCACATAGGTCAAGGTCTAAGATTTTGGCCCCTCATATGACAGAATTCGGGCACCTCTGATCCAGCCTGATCCACAGTCTCTGGACAGGTTTGTGTGCAGTTGATAGTCCCAAATTGCCCGTAGCGTAACCCGGTCTCTTCAGGTCCCTAACCCCGACCAATCGGCGAGGTCACATGCCTAACCCCGACCAATCGGCGAGGTCACATGCCTCACCCCGACCAATCGGCGAGGTCACATGCCTAACCCCGACCAATCGGCGAGGTCACATGCCTATCCCCGACCAATCGGCGAGGTCACATGCCTAACCCCGACCAATCGGCCGGCCTGACCTTGATAACGAGCCTCTATTGTCGGAACAACGGGACGTCAGAGCAGCTTTACGTGGCCGTTAAACTCAGATTACGTTACGATTAACTGCACAAAATGCACATTTCATAGTCATTAGTTTTAAATAAGAGGAGAATAAGCATGAGACCAAATCCATGGTTGGCCCAAACAAAGACAGCACGAGCCAAACGTGGCCCGCGGGCCCCAAATTGAGCAGCCTTGGGCTTTAAATACATTTAAATGTGTTAATATAGAGAGAAGTAATGTTGCTTGTTAATGGTGATTCAGATTTTAGATCATGGGAGTCTAGCGATGTGGTCGGGACAACGGGACGGGGGGGGGGGGGGGGGGGGGGGGGGGGGGGGGGCAGAGGGGTCATTCTTCAGACTACTAGGGAATTTTTCGGGTTTTTGAGAAGTCGGAACAATGGAGCGACGGAGGAATGGGCGCCATGTTTTATATAATATGATTTATGATATGATGATCTGGGTTGTTAACCCAGACCCCCCTTTGGGGAAGTCGTCCAGTGGGCCGGACTGGGCGGACCGGTTCTGGCCCGTGGGCCGCATGTTTGACACCCCTGCTTCTCATCTCTTATGCAGAGCTGGGAATACTGTACTGATGTTAACATGGACGATCTGCATGGGATCAACATGTTCTCTCAAGGTGGACGCTCGTGTTCTTCATCATGGGGAGACACACTGCACCTGAAGAGGAGGAGACAAGATAAAATGGTGTTCTGAACATTTTAGAAGAGACAGACGAAGAGACAGAAGAAGAGACAGTAAAGAGACAGAAGAAGAGACAGAAGATGAGACAGAAGATGAGACAGAAGAAGAGAAAGAAGAAGAGACAGAAGAGAAAGAAGAAGAGACAGTAGAAGAGACAGTAGAAGAGACAGAAGAAGAGACAGTAGAAGAGACAGAAGAAGAGACAGTAGAAGAGACAGAAGAAGAGACAGTAGAAGAGACAGAAGAAGAGACAGTGGAAGAGACAGAAGAAGAGACAGTAGAAGAGACAGAAGAAGAGACAGTAGAAGAGACAGAAGAAGAGACAGAAGAAGAGACAGTAGAGACAGAAGAAGAGACAGTAGAAAAGACAGTAGAAGAGACAGAAGAAGAGACAGTAGAAGAGACAGAAGAAGAGACAGTAGAAGAGACAGAAGAAGAGACATTAGAAGAGACAGTAGAAGAGACAGTGGAAGAGACAGTAGAACAGACAGTAGAAGAGACAGTAGAAGAGACAGAAGAAGAGACGGTGGAAGAGACAGAAGAAGAGACAGTAGAAGAGACAGTAGAAGAGACAGTAGAAGAGAAAGAAAAAGAGACAGTGGAAGAGACAGAAGAAGAGACAGTAGAGACAGAAGACGAGACAGTAGAGACATTAGAAGAGACAGTAGAAGAGACAGTAGAAGAGACAGTGGAAGAGACAGTAGAAGAGACAGTAGAAGAGACAGAAGAAGAGACGGTGGAAGAGACAGAAGAAGAGACGGTGGAAGAGACCGTAAAGAGACAGAAGAAGAGACAGTAGATGACACCAAAGAAAAGACAGAAGAAGAGACAGTAGATCACGGACTCACCTGGAGACTCTACGCAGACATCAGCAGACCTGTAGTCACTGCAGAAACAAACACACCTCATTATTTACCTGGACCTCGTCTCTACTGCTACCGCTAAGCTAACTGTAGCTGAAGCTAATTAAACCTTAGTGTCATCATTAGACAAAACTTAAAGGTTAACCTGTTTTTTTTTCAACATGGACCCTATTTCCCTAAATTCTACAGAGAGAGAGCTTTTGGTTAAAGAGTTTAACATGAAAACAGCCCCGACATCACCATCACCAAACCCACCAGACTCCATGTAAATAATCACTACTTTTAGTG
>NC_048413.1:27569378-27571034 GCF_013103735.1 Etheostoma cragini | reverse complement strand
GTTCCTAGTTACTGTACTTCCTAGTTCCTTTAGTTCCTAGTGTAGTTCCTAGTTACTGTACCTCCTAGTTACTGTACCTCCTAGTTACTGTACCTCCTAGTTACTGTAGTTCCTAGTTACTGGAGTTCCTAGTTACTGTAGTTGAGTGACTGTATTTATACCTGACTGTGTATTTATACCCGCTGTGTATTTATACCCGCTGTGGTTTCCAGATGCAGAGTCTGACAGCAGCGTTATGTCCCGCCCACTTCCCGCTTCTCATTGGCTGTGACCCAGATGGCAACGGGTACCAGCCAACCAGAGGCCGAGCAGGGCGGTCTGTTGTTTTCTGGTTAGGAGAGTGATGGTGACCGGACTGGAGGGGAGTGTTTGGAGAGATGTGACCGGGGTAAAGAGGGCCAAACACGGGGAGAAAAGTAACAAAGACTGGGAGAAAGAAAGGAGGAAAAGAAAGGATTCAACCCGTCATGGGGAATGACTCTACATCACTGTGATAAAGTGTCTATATGTGATATGTCTCATCAGTTTTCTAATGGTAAATAACGGTAAAAGGTGGTTTAACTCCCTCCTGTGGTCCTGGTCCCGAAGCTCGGGGGGGGGGGGAGCAGTTTACCAATCTGTCCCCATGGATGGAAACCCGTGCAAACGGCTTATTCATTTGTGTCTTCCCGGTGCCTTGGGGGGTGGGGGGGGGGGGCGTCCAAGCCCGATTGCGTCTTTGTGTCGCGAGATCTGGCCACCCTGGTTCTAATCACGGGTCGGCCTCGCGGGAATCAAAGGTTTTAAGATTGTTGTTGGTGGAGGACGCTTCTACATCCGGGGATGCAGAGCCGCATCCTCCTCTCTCTCTCTCTCTCTCTCTCTCTCTCTCTCTCCATCATCCTCTCCTCCGCCTGCATCCTCCCATCCTGCAGACAGACAGACAGACAGACAGGTGGACAGACGGAGAGACAGACAGACAGGCGGACCTCCTCCGGCTGCAGGTTGGTTTCCGGTTTTCTTTTTTCTGATGGGGTTGAGATTTAGATTTCAGATCGTTTCTTTTCAACACACGCACACGCACACGCAAACGCAAAGACAGAGACACACACACGCAAAGACAGAGACACACACACACACACGCAAAGACAGAGACACACACACACACACACGCAAAGACAGAGACACACACACGCAAAGACAGAGACACACACACACAGATACTGTTTTTTAACATTTTTTAATGTGTGTGCGTGTGTGTGTGTGCGTGTGTGTCGGTAGACAAGGCGAACATGATGATGATGTAACCGTCGTCGGATGCGGACTGTGTTTGTGTTTATCTCGACGCTGATTGGCTGCCAGGCTCTGATGGCGCTAGCCCGGATACCTGCGCGGTGTTCCTCCATGTTAGTGATGTTCTGCTCAGAAACAACAAACATGGCGGTTTAGATCAAGTGTTCCAATCCCTCGGAGCTCTGAGGCTCTGAGGTGTATACAAGACCCAGGTCTGGACCCCCCTTCTCATTCAATGAGGTCCTTTATCTTCATGACTGTTTACATCGTAGATTATAACTGAAGCATCAGAACTATGAATGAACACATGAGGAATTATGGACTCAACAACAAAGTAGAAATACCTGAAAACATGTCTTATACTCTAGTTTCTTCAAAGTTACC
>NC_048413.1:27568176-27569278 GCF_013103735.1 Etheostoma cragini | reverse complement strand
CCCCCCCCCAGTGATGTCATCGGCGTCCCCCCCCCTCTCCGACCTGTCCCGTCTCTACCAGACGGAGTTCGTGCGGAGCGCCCGTGCGGTCGGCGTCCTCTGGGCCGTGTGCACGCTCTGCTTCGGCATCATCCAGCTGGTGGTCCTGCTGCAGCCGTCCTGGATCGGCACCGGGGACACCCGGCACCCGGGGGTGGGCCCGGCGCCCCCCAGCGGCACCCTGGGGCTCTTTGAGGTGAGGGCAGACCGTCTCCGTCCTCCCACCCTGTCTCAGACTCTGGGCTACAAACAGCATGTTTAAAGGACATTAGAGACGTCTTCCTCTATCTACTTTAAGGTTTTCCATACTAAAAGTCCCTGGTACCTGTAAAAGGTACTTTATGTAGGCTAGTACTACATATATGTAGTACACTGATGTAGTACTACATAAAGTACCTGTAACAGGTGCTTTATGTAGTACTACCTCAGTCGAGGCTCCAGGCTGCTGAGGAGAAAACCTGCAGACTGCTGATTGGTCGGAGAGAATCCTCACTAACATGTACCTGTGTGTGTGTGTCCCTGTGTGTGTGTGTGTATATGTGTGTGGGCGTGTGTGTGTGTCTGTGTGTCTGTGTGCGTCCTGGATTCCCTGTGTGAGTGTGTGTGTGTGTTTGTGTGTATGTCTGTGTGTTCCTTTGTGTGTGTGTGTTTGTGTGTGTCTCCATGTGTGTCTCTGTGTATGTCTGTGTGTTTTCCTGTGGGTATCTATCTGTGTATGTCTGTGTGTGTCCCTGTGTGTTGTCAGGTGTGTGTGGACTCTGATTGGCCGGTCCCAGACTGCCGTGGCGGTCTCTCCAGTCTGTCCCCTCTGCCGTCCTTCCAGTCGGTGGCGGTGCTGGTGGGGGTGTCTCTGTGGGCCGTGTGGACCAGCGTCTTCTGTCTCTGTCTCTTCAGGTTCTGCAGCGCCGCCACCGTCTACAAGATCTGCGCCTGGCTGCAGCTCACTGCAGGTCTCACACACACACACACATACACACATACGCACACACGCACACACACACACACACACAAACTCACGCACACATACACACACGCACACACACGCACACACATACGCACACAC
>NC_048413.1:27567372-27568076 GCF_013103735.1 Etheostoma cragini | reverse complement strand
AGTAACTAGGAACTACAGTAACTAGGAAGTACAGTAACTAGTAACTACAGTAGGAACTACAGTAACTAGGAACTAAAGTAACTAGGAACTACAGTAACTAGGAACTACAGTAACTAGGAGCTACAGGAACTAGGAACTACAGTAACTAGGAACTAAAGTAACTAGGAGCTACAGTAACTAGGAACTACAGTAGGAACTACAGTAACTAGGAACTACAGTAACTAGGAACTACAGTAACTAGGAACTACAGTAACTAGGAACTACAGTAACTAGGAGCTACAGTAACTAGGAACTACAGTAACTAGGAGCTACAGTAACTAGGAGCTACAGTAACTAGGAACTAAAGTGTAGTTTTTACAGTGTGTCAGCTAACACCTTTAATGAGACATTTACCTGCTTGAAAGAAACCGTCAGGAGACAAAAGACATACAAACATTTTATTAATACATTTAATTTAAAGACAAAGGAATATTGCACAGCACACAAACTCCTCCCGTCTCCACGGCAACACAGCCCGACTCGGTCTGTAAATCAAACGCACCCCCGACCCACGGAGAACCGCCCGCTCAGTTTTATCTTTCAGTTTGCTCGTTGGCGTCCGAGCGGCTTCAAAGATCACCCGCGGTGTACGATGTCTGTTTTCAGCTCTTATTTTGAAGGCCCGTTTGGTGTGCAAATAAAAAAAAATAAAAAACTCAAAACGG
>NC_048413.1:27565562-27567362 GCF_013103735.1 Etheostoma cragini | reverse complement strand
CCCCCAACAACTAGCATTGGAGCTAACGGGGAGCGCTAGCTTCTCCGAGCTGCCGGCGCCGATTCGTAGTTCTTTCTAATGACAGCCCTCGCTTATTCACAACGATCGAGATTAACGTAAAAATTGGCCGTAACGCTCCTTTAATACGATAAATCGCCACAGGTGGGAAAATACAGAAGACACCTGAAGACGGGAAACGTGTCTCCTCCTCCTGCAGGTAACCCTCGCGTCGTCTTCGGGGGCAAATTTGACCCGTTTAACGTTTTTTTTATTTAATATCGGAAATAAAGGAAGTCGAAATCTGGGTGAAAAATGTCGGGAAAGCAGCAAAATTGATGAAAAAATTAAATTAAAAATACAAAAACAAATTACAAAAACTTCATAAAAAAACGCAACAGAGACATTGAGAGAAGCGGAAAGAATGGAAGACAACGCAACGGTTAAATCCGATGTATTTTTTTAACCCTTGTGTTGTTTTCCCTTCTCTCAACGAAGCAAAATACAACAAAAAAATTCACGAAGTGTTTGTGTTTTTTTGTTATGTTAGATTTTTTTTTTTTTTCATCGGTTTTGACGCTTTTCACGACATTTTTCACCCGTATTCCGACTTCCTTTATTTCAGATATAAAAACACAACGTTGTCTTCGGGGTCAAATTTAACCCCAAAGACAACGCGAGGGTTAAAAGAAAATTTAATTTAACTTAACCGTCGTGTCGTCTTCCCGTCGACCATGAAAAACATTTTCCCCTCATTGTAACGATTTTCTTGCTTTTTACGAAGTTTTTTTATGAAGGTTTTTGTATTTTGGATTTTTTTTTCTTCTGCAATTTTGCCGCTTTTTCCAACATTTTTCACCCGTATTCCGACTTCCTTTATTTCCGATATTAAAACACAACGTTGCCTTCGGGTCAAATCCGACGTAAAGACAACGCAAGGGTTAAAGAAACAAAGAGAAACTGAACTTTCGGCTGCTTCGCGACTCAAATTAAACTTTTTCTTCATTTCTGGAGGAAATCATAAAGTTTTCTCTCTGATGTTTTCGTCTTTCTCTCTGAGCCAATCAGAAGCTCCCGTGAGACACGGTCCCAAAAAATCGCCTTTTGAAGTTTAGCAACCTGCGTAGTAAAACAAATCTACGTCAGGTTTTTTAAAATTCAAATATATGTATATATATATATATATATATATATATATATATATATATGTATCTCGGAGGAATGTTCTGAGCTTTTATTTTGTCACTTCCTGTTCTAGTTATTCATTGTTTACTTTGGTGATCACGTTTTGAAAACATCAGCTGGTGTATTATTATTATTATTTAATATTTACACCGAATACAAAAAAAAAATTAATATAAAACGGCAGATTTTCGTGTTTTTCTGTTTGTGGGCGGGGCCTCTCTGTGACATCATCAGCAGGGAATTGAACCGACAACCTGCCGATGAAGAAGATGATGAAGCACCAATAATAAAAACGTTGCTTCTGCATTTGTTTTTTTGGCAGCTGTGAGACACCGTAGACGTCCCTGGAGTCGACTACGTTTCCCACAAAGCACCACTCGTTGCTGCTGGCTGCGGTATCCATGGCAACTCAATCAAGAGTCCAATCACACGGAAGTAAGAGAGACAGAAAACGGCTTTCAAGGTTTTTACACCGTCCTCCTCCTCCTTTATCTCCTCTCCTCCCGTTCCTCCTCCTCTTCCTCCTCTCCTCCCGTCCCTCCTCCTCCTCCTCTTCCTCTCCTCCCGTCCCTCTTCCTCTCCTCCCGTCCCTCCTCCTCTTCCTCCTCTGCTCCCGTC
>NC_048413.1:27563764-27565462 GCF_013103735.1 Etheostoma cragini | reverse complement strand
CACACACACACACACACACACACACACACACACACACACACACACAGAGCGTCCTCACCTGTCCAGCAGAGCCTGGGCCAGCTGGGGCTCCACGAGGCCCCACCAGGCGGGGGGGGGCCTCCCCATGTTCTGGGCCCGCCCCGTCTCGTCGTAGTCTGCCGGGTCCGGGCCCCGGAGGTCTCCCTGGGTCCCCCGGTCGTCCTCCTCGTCCTCCTCTTCCTCCACCACCTCCACGTCGCCCGGGCCGACCAATCCCGCGCCCTCCGCCTCGCTCAGGAGGCGGAGCAGGGCCGCCATGTAGGCTGCGGACACGCGTGATTGGTCCGTTAGTCCAGCTTTGGGTTTTAACCCTCGTGTTGTCTTCGCTTCGACGCGACTTTGGTTTTTCTGGGTGTTAATTTAAAATTAAATCTATGTGGTTGTTTTTTCTCGAAACCGTTGTCGCTTCCCTGACGTTTTTTGTCACATTTTCCGATGTTTTCGGCCATTTTTTCTGTACTTTTTGACGTTTTGGGTGGTTTTTTTCCCACATTTTTGAAGCTTTTTCTGACGTTTTGTTCACTTTTTTAAGCGTTCTTTTTCCAATGCTGTAAATTGATTTAAACCAAATGTGATGAAAGCAGTGAACTCATCGTGTATTTTACTTGTTATGAACGCTGTTGGGAATCATCCTCGTTATTTTTATTTTTTTATTTTGACAATTTTGGTTGAAAGAAACCCAAATTTCTGATATAAACACTTTGTGAAAATGAGACAACTTTGACCCAAAGACAACAGGAGGGTTAAAGTCTACGTGAAATTGCTAAATGAATATTAGTGCAACTTGTAAGTTCCCCACGGGGATCAATAAAGAGTCAAACTTGTATACATTATTATTATTATTATTATTATTATTATTATATTATTATGGGAGCCACTGCTTTTCAAAGCGAGACTTTATATTTTACCGTGCGCAACCTATTCAAGAAATAGTCCAATTTTTCTGGAATGAAGTCCCAATTTGTTGGTCAAAGTCCCCGGATGATTATTTACAAGTTATGTGTCAAGACAAGTGTGAAATTGCTTAAACATACTATGCAAAATGTGTCGAGTAAAACCGATTTGTAATATGAAAAGCTCGTAATAAGTTGAGAAAAACATCGTAATGTGTTGAGAATCAGATTCATAATATTAAAAAGTCGCAATATGTTGAGAATAAACAACTGAAATTATGTAAAATGTTAAAAACTCTCCAACCTGCCCGCTGCTCCTCGTCTTGCTCCCGCCTCTGGTCCCTGTCCACCAATCGCTGCAGAGCCTGGTCCATGCCCCGCCCCCTCCAGTCCTCTGATTGGTAGTACAGGTTGTTGGCCCCGCCTCCTCCCTGGGTGGCAGGATATGTCAACATCTGGTCCTCGTAGGGCAACAGGTTACGGAGGTCTCTGCGCTGGCGTCTGAGCGCGCTCGCGGAGACATCCAGGCCACGCCCCCCCCCGCGAGCTGCAGGGAGAGACTGAGACAAAGGTCACAGGTCAGAGGTCAGAGGTCAGTTACAGAAAGCACCAAGTTGTTACCTGCAGCACACAAGAGTGTAAGGGGTTAGGGAATGCATTATGTCAATGACAGGTCCCCACAAAGATAGTGACACGTGTGTGTGTGTGTGTGTGTGTGTGTGTGTGTGTGTGTGTGTGTGTGTGTGTGTGTGTGTGTGTGTGTGTG
>NC_048413.1:27562404-27563664 GCF_013103735.1 Etheostoma cragini | reverse complement strand
TGGAGGGGAGGAGATGAGGAAAAGGAGGGGAAGATGGAGGGAGAAGAGAGAGAGAGGTATGGAGGGGAGGAGATGAAGAAAAGGAGGGGAAGATGGAGGAAGAAGAGACGGACGAGATAGGGAGGACGAATAAAAGAAACAGATGAAAGAGAGAGAAGGAGAAAGGGAGGAGATGAGTGATGAGAGTGGAAGAGGAAGAAATGAACAGATTTGTCTCAGTTCTCTCTTTCATCCTCCCATCTCTTCATTAATGCAGTCTCCATGGATACAGGATTTATTGATTACCTGTTTTTATGATGATGTCATTAAGTCATCTGTTCATTTCTCCTTTCATCCCTTTGTTAATGAGCTCATTTCTTTTTTCACTCGTTCACTCGTTCACTCGTTCACTCGTCTCTCAGTAAACGGACGCGGACTCGGACCACTTTGTAGTTTATTGAAACTTTCCATTGAATAAACACAGCAGGGGGGGGAGGGGGGGGAGGGGGCGTCTCCATAGCAACAAGTCACACACACACACACACACACACAGTCATCATCACTGTCAACACAGTCGCCATGGTTACTGATGCTGAATAGAATATCATCACACAGGAAGTTACATCACAGAGGCAGAGGAGGGTCACGAAGAAGAACGAGTAGGAGGAGAAAAAAGAGAGAGAAGAAGAGAAGAGGGTAAAAAAAAGAATATGGACAGGTAATGACACACACACACACACACACACACACACATACACACACACACACACACACACACACACACACACCTGTACAGGAGAACAGGAAGTAGAATCACACTGATCATCAGTTACTGTACAACACAAGCAGGAAACACGTCACCATGCGGAGGAAGATATCAACGCCAAAAACTGCCTCACGTTCCCCCCAAAAAAACCAAAGAAGAAGAAGAAGAAGCATCACATTGTTGTTTTTTTTCAGACCCACAAACGTTCCAGAAAGACTTTTACAAAACGTCTCACGGCAGCTGCTGATTGGCCGAGAGCCGAGGAGAGAAGACAGATTAACAAACCAACGTCCGTCTGAAGATTTAAAGACAAGAACTCAACAGGAAGTGAAAGCAAACCTGCACTCATGGTCTTTGTAGTTCTTTCTATTTCGGGGTGTCACGGTTCCCCCGGACCTTGAATCACTCTTAGTTTAAATTTTAAGGTCAGGATTGGACTCATGTTGTTATTTTGAGGATCATTTTTGGGGCATTTGATGCCTTTACAGCTGAAGATGTAAAGGGGGAGAGAGGGG
>NC_048413.1:27560669-27562209 GCF_013103735.1 Etheostoma cragini | reverse complement strand
TTTTACAATTCTGCTAGTTCTGGCTGTGGCGTCTGGAAAAGAGCGGCTGCAGGGTAACGCTAAGCTAACGTTACCCTGTGTCTTTACATTCAGGCTACCAGCCGCTAAGCTAACGTTACCCTGTGTCTTTACCTTCAGGCTACCAGCCGCTAAGCTAACGTTACCCTGTGTCTTTACCTTCAGGCTACTAGCCACTACAGTAACGTTGTCCTATGTCTTTACCTTCAGGCTACCAGCCGCTAAGCTAACGTTACCCTGTGTTTTTAGCTGCATGCTACTAGCCACTACAGTAACGTTGTCCTATGTCTTTACCTTCAGGCTAGCAGCCCCTAAGCTAACGTTACCCTGTGTCTTTAGCTGCATGCTACCAACCACTACAGTAACATTGCCCTGTGTTTTTAGCTGCATGCTACCAACCACTACAGTAACATTGCCCTGTGTCTTTAGCTGCATGCTACCAACCACTACAGTAACATTGCCCTGTGTCTTTAGCTGCATGCTACCAACCACTACAGTAACATTGCCCTGTGTTTTTAGCTGCATGCTACCAGCCACTACAGTAACATTGCCCTGTGTTTTTAGCTGCATGCTACCAGCTGCTAAGCCACGCTGTGTGTGTGTGTGTGTGTGTGTGTGTTTTTTGTTTTTTGTACCAGATTTTCAATTTAAAATCTAAATCGTGAAACCTGAATGACTTCAAATGACTTTGAACTAACTGACACAAGAAGATAGAGGTTGGTTACTGTCTTTTATTTTGGAGGAAATGTGTTTCTTGGTAGGTTATTTTTGTAAGTTCCATACGATGTTTAATAAGTCGACTCATTTAGTTTAAGTGGATTTGTCATTTCTATTAGAAGTTTAGAGTTTGGTCGGCCTTTGATTAGCCGGAGCTTTATTTCCGATAATTCCCGTGGTAAATGTCCACCTTGAATATTGGTAGGCGGCCATTTTCTTCCTCTTTCACTGATTCCGTCTACAGCTAACACGCTACGCTAACGTTTTTAAAAATTGGCTTTTATTTGTTCAATGCAGCCTTCTCTCTCTCTCTCGCTCTCCGAATTTAAACCCGCTTCAATAAGCAATAGTAATAATTGTACGATTAAAAAGTATAAATAAGTCGTAACAAATCCCGATAATATTCAGACGGACGTTTTCTGCCCTCCAGAGTCGCCGTGATCCGAGAGGAGCAGCAGGAATGTAACAGACACGCAAACTCTGGTGACGAGGAGCCATTTTGGATCCAGTTTCCAGCCGCCGCCGCCGCCATTAAGCCCGCAGTCCAGACTGGGTTGACTCTGGCGTCTCCAGCGTGACATCACTTCCTGTGTTGATATTTACATGCAGCAAGACAAACAGCAAACAGCTGGGAGGCGATGTCCGGCCGACGCGGGGTTGTCGGTTTGGATCCAGTTTGACACTGGTGCGGATCTGATTGGTGTCGGTGTGAACCCAGTCTGAACCGCTTCACGATTGGCCGATGTGAAGCTGATCCTCGGAGGGTTGGGGGCGGGGCCAAACGACAAGGGGGGGGGGGGGGGGG
>NC_048413.1:27555179-27560646 GCF_013103735.1 Etheostoma cragini | reverse complement strand
GATTGTTTGGGTTCAATAGGAAACATGAAGAAACAGTTGAGTCTACATTATATATATCTGTTCAAAGTGATATCTATACAACACAAACATACATTCTCTCCACAGATTAATATGAATAACTCTTCTCAACATCGTCACGTGGTTTGGAAGGTTTCTATTCGTCAGAGTTGTTGTTGTTGTTGTTGTTGTTGTTTTTGTTTCGTTGCTTGGTTCAAGTTGTGGACTTTATGTTATTTATAACTCTATTTTATTTTTTTTAAACCCTTTTACACATCGATTCATTATAGTGAACATTTAAAACCCCGCCTTCTTTTAACCCCCCCCCCCCCTTCCCTTCCCCCGCCGCCCCCTATTAACTTTGCAGACAGACAGGAGTGTTGCATTGTGGGTAGTTTGCAGGCGACCCACTGGTGGTTTACTCCGGTGTTTTCTGTGAAGAAAAGACAGTCATGTAAAGATATTCATCTCAAGTCTCTAATATAAACTCCAGTACGTTTACGTGCTAATATTCCATCATTATACCAAATATGACAATATTCAGAATTTGATACAGGTCATAGTGTGATGGTTTGGGGGGGAGGGGGGGTCCTTTGGTTTTTGGTCCGGTCTCGTCTCCTTGTGTTTGTGTCTCAGTTCCTCCCCCGGTCTTGTGTGGTTGTCTCCGTCTTGTGACTCCCTGGTAAGTGTCTGTTTGTTCTACTTCCTGTTTTATTTTGATAGTCTGGTTTCCTGTCTAGTCTAGTCTTGTCTAGTTTAGCTTTGTGTCTGTCTGATTGTCCCGCCCCGCCCTAATGTGATTCACCTGACGTCTCACCTGTTCCCCGTTACCTGGTTACCTCTTGTATTTAACCTCTGTGTTCCCATTATTTTGTCCAGTCCTTGTGGTCGTTTTAGGTCTGTTTGTTCCAGAAGAAGTTTCTCTCGTTTGTTCCTGTTCCCTGGGTTTTACTGTGAGTTTGTCCCTGTTTTTGCTTCCTGTCTCCCTCTGGCCTGTGTTGTCTTCCCATAAAAATTGAAAACCAACACTTTTTTTGGGGGCTTTTCCGCTTTTATTTTGATAGGACAGCTAGGTGAGAAAGGGGAGGGACACATGCAGGACATCGTCCCAGGTCAAATTTGAACCCTGGACCTCTGTGTCGAGGCATAAACCTCCGCATATGTGCGCCTGCTCTACCCACGGATGTGTTTTTTGGGGATTTTCCCTTTATTACATAGAGTGCATATGCATGAAAGCGACGTGTGTGTGACTGATGTGTTTTAATGTTCAGGCGGTGACACACACACACAATACTTCTTAGTAGATACATGTTCAAGTTGGTTTGAATCTGAACAGGAAGTGGATAGAATGTCACCAAAGTTAAAATGACTTAAACTGACTTGAATCAAGCAGTCAGGGAGGCATTGGTTCTACTTCCTGTTTGACTAACCTGCTTCCTGTCAGTTCACATCTGGTTGGCGAAGGAGGTGGGCGCCCCCTGGCCGTACTCGGCCTCCTGGAGGAAACACAACGGCAAACGGCGTGAGACACATTCACGGTTTGTCTATATCAATCTCCTCAAAATAGTCCTGAGAACTGTGTTTACCAAATCACCGTGACACAAAAATCACTTCCTGGTGGACAAATGACAGTTGATTTGATTTAAGGAGATATGTGAAATATGCAAACTTGTGTATTTTTGTCGTGCTATTCAGCCGTGACTGTAACGTTTAGAGATATGTGAGTTAAACACGGAGGTCCAACCTATCTGTGGTCTCTGCCGTGATTATTTTTGGTCGCGTGTTGCTTTGCTGCATCTTTGATAAACCAAACCCAGCCTAAAACCGGTCGGACTGACGGCCGGTGGGTGGGGATATTTTATGTGTCTGTGGCCCAAAGGGTGACCTAGCTCTCCAAGCTAACGTTGTGGGATTGGAAGTGCTCCAGTGCCACTGGAAATTTCGCTAAATGTCCCTCTTTTCAGCCGGATGTTTGTCCCCGTCCTCTGTGTTGGCGTTCTAACATCCAGTGGATTTCTGGTTACCTGGTCTTTAGGTCTCTGCAGGGTAAATCCAGACCGCTAGCTAGACTATAAGGGTAAGGTCCGTACATGTAGCGAAACTCATTCTCTGCATTTAACCCATCATTTCACCCTTTGGTCCCAGGGTGCTAACCATTGGGCCTGAGTGCTAACCATTTTGGACCACAATGCTAACTATTGGGCCTGAGTGCTAACCATTGGGCCAGGGTGCTAACCTTTTGGCCACAGTGCTCCCCATTGGGCCACAGTAGTAACCATTGGGCCACAGTGCTAACCATTGGGCCAAGGTGCTAACCATTGGAACACAGTGCTAACCATTGGAACACATTGCTAACCATTGGAACACAGTGCTAACCATTGGGCCAGGGTGCTAAGCATTGGAACACAGTGCTAACCATTGGGCCAGGGTGCTAACCATTTGGCCAGGGTGCTAACCATTGGGCCACAGTGCTAACCATTGGGCCACAGTGGTAACCATTGGGCCACAGTGGTAACCATTGGGCCAAGGTGCTAACCATTGGACCAGAGTGCTAACCATTGGGCCACAGTGCTAACCATTGGGCCACAGTGCTAACCATTGGGCCACAGTGCTAACCATTGGGCCAAGGTGCTAACCATTGGAACACAGTGCTAACCATTGGGCCACAGTGCTAACCATTGGCCACAGTGCTAACCATTGGAACACAGTGCTAACCATTGGCCACAGTGCTAACCATTGGAACACAGTGCTAACCATTGGGCCAGGGTGCTAACCATTGGGCCACAGTGCTAACCATTGGGCCAGGGTGCTAGCCATACTACTTTTAAACGTACGTACGTTCCACCAAAACAGGTTCCTTCCTGAGACTATATAGCAGCGGCACCGTGGCTCCGCCCGACGCCTAGCACCACCCAAGACGATGTGACTGGTTAAAGTAAATGCCGATTAACCAGTGCCCGTTTTTTTGGGACTAGCCAGACCTTCCTCTGAAGCTCTG
This sequence comes from Etheostoma cragini, assembly GCF_013103735.1. NCBI lineage: Eukaryota > Metazoa > Chordata > Actinopteri > Perciformes > Percidae > Etheostoma > Etheostoma cragini. Next base: position 27,557,651 of record NC_048413.1, on the reverse strand, counting down.
TGGAGGAAGGTCTGGCAAAGTGAACCAGCCAGTCCCAGCCCTCCTGTTGATGCAGGTCTAGATTGATCACCTGGTTGTACCCCTGCTGGCTGTAGTCGGGTTGGTAGCCTCCCTGGTTGCTGGCGTACGGGTCTTGTTCGTACGCCCCCTGCTGGCCGTAGGCGTCTGGTGCAGCCGGTTTCTCCTGAGGAGGTGGAGCGCGCATGAAGGGAGCGATGATGCCCGTCTCCTTAAACACGAACCACAGGTTTCCCACCCACAGGACCAGGTTAATGAAGCCAAAAGCCTGGAGGAAGAGAGGAGGAAGAACATGTTTATTAGACACAGGTAGAAACATAACTGGTCAGTATGAGTCCTGAGTTTCAGTGACAACGCCAAAATGATTCTTTAGTTTGAGGAATATGAACATCTTGTTCTCTAAAAACTTTCTTTTCATTCATTAACCCTCATGTTGTCCTCCCGTAGACCAACATTTAGCCTTTCGTGGTCACTTTTCCCAACGTTCGTTGTCGATTGTTTTGGACATTTTTGTTGTTGTTTTGTTTTTAAAGCTTTCTCCGACATTTGTTGTCACTTTTTGACGTTTTCTAACTTTTTTACAATGTCTGTGGATCCTTTTTCTAACGTTTTTGTTGTTTTTTCCATAAATTTCTGTCACTTTTTATTTTTTATGCACAGTGGGTGTGATATGTGTTTGTATATGTGTACATGTGTGTATATGCGTGATATATGTGCCTAAAATTTCCTTTGGGATGAATAAAGTATCTATCTATCTGTCTATCTATCTATCTGACAGTGAAGTTTCTGATTTGAATCAGGTTCTGTTCAAATTTAACACTGTTGATGCACCAATGCAGTAAGTGATGAGTGGATGAGACTTTAGACCATCTGTTATCTAACATGTGACCTAACAGGATACCATAGACAATCTATGGTGCATTGAAGGACTCGGATTTCGCTCTTCGAGCTTCTGCAGAACTTATAAACTGACGCTCAATCTTTTTAATAAACTGTGTAATCAAGAAACGTCCTTATCAGCACATCCTCCAGCGTTGCGGTTCTGGTCTTACCACGGAGGTGTTGAGTCCAGACATGACCGGGTCGTGGACTTCACGGCAGCTGTTCCCCTCGACGTCGCAGGCGGTAATCAGAGTGATCACTTTGTCGGGGTCGGTCGCCGTCTTCACGTCTGAGAGCCCTTTGGCCCAGGCCGCCGAACTCACCAGCCACATGAAGGCGAACACCGCGGTCACACCCAGGTCCTACACACACAAGTACATCTGTTACACCACCCACGATCTTCTCCTAGCCCTACACCTGACTTTCACACAGGAGATCGGAGTTCGTGTCCTGTGTGTCCCATTAACGTCCATCTTTTAACCCCACCCACGATGTTTTTCTAGCCCTACACCTGACTTTCACACAGGAGACTGGAGTTCGTGTCCTGTGTGTCCCATTAACGTCCATCTTTTAACCCCACCCACGATCTTTACCTAGCCCTACACCTGACTTTCACACAGGAGATCGGAGTTCGTGTCCTGTGTGTCCCATTAACATACATCTTTTAACCCCACCCTATGATGTTTCCCTTTGTCTCATCATACTACAACATGGTGTTTCCGTCTAGTCCTCGACCGAGGGGTTACCCAGAGTTCTCCTGTCTGAGACTTACGATCAGGGGCCCCTTGTTGTTCTCCTTGTACTTCTCGAAGAACAGGACGTAGATGGTGACAGCCGCCGTGGAGTAGAGGAAGGCAAAGACGCCGATGGTGACGAAGAACTCGGCCGAGGAGGAGTAGTCGCCAATCAGGAAGAGACGCTCCTTGTCCTCCCCCTTACAGGTAGGGGCGTCAAAATACACCTGGTGAAGTCTGAGAGAGGGAGACGCATGGGGGGGCGGGGGGGTCAGCAGACACCTCCCGATATCATCACAATACTTTTGCCACAATACGATATTATTGCGATTTTAAACATATTGCAATATTCTGCGATTTATTGCAATTTATAACCTTTTTTTCCGACTTCTAATTTTCCCCGAAAGGAAACTTAATCAACTTGCTCGTAACTTTAAAAATCTACTAGCTGTGTTGGCTGGTGATTAAAAATAAGGGTGGTGTCAAACCCCTGCCTGTAGCTATGACGGGTGGAGGGGGTGGTGTCACACCCCTGCCTGTAGCTATGATGGGTGGAGGGGGTGGTGTCACACCCCTGCCTGTGGCCATGACGGGTGGAGAGGGTGGTGTCACACCCTTGCCTGTAGCTATGACGGGTGGAGAGGGTGGTGTCACACCCTTGCCTGTAGCTATGACGGGTGGAGAGGGTAGTGTCACACCCTTGCCTGTAGCTATGATGGGTGGAGAGGGTGGTGTCACACCCTTGCCTGTAGCTATGACAGGTGGAGAGGGTGGTGTCACACCCTTGCCTGTAGCTATGACGGGTGGAGGGGGTGGTGTCACACCCCTGCCTGTAGCT
>NC_048413.1:27553747-27555079 GCF_013103735.1 Etheostoma cragini | reverse complement strand
TGACGGGTGGAGGGGGTGGTGTCGCACCCCTTGCCTGTAGCTATGACGGGTGGAGGGGGTGGTGTCACACTGACCTGAATGGATACTCAAACTCCACCTCTATGCTCAGGTCGCTCTCCGTCCGGTTCTTACACTCCACCGCCATCCGGAACATCCCGGAATAACTCCCACAGGTGGAGAAGGCGAAGATGGCGAAGAACTGAAAGGAAGAAGGAAACAAACACGATGCAGATCTGTAAAAACAGCTGATCCTGGTTTAGATGCTAAGTAGCCTCCGAGATGCTAACGAGAGACTTCTGTAACGTCTGAAGTAGCCTCCGAGATGCTAACGAGAGACTTCTGTAACGTCTGAAGTAGCCTCCGAGATGCTAACGAGAGACTTCTGTAGCGTCTGAAGTAGCCTCCGAGATGCTAACGAGAGACTTCTGTAGCGTCTGAAGTAGCCTCCGAGATGCTAACGAGAGACTTCTGTAGTGTCTGAAGTAGCCTCCGAGATGCTAACGAGAGACTTCTGTTAGGTCTGAAGTAGCCTCCGAGATGCTAACAAGAGACTTCTGTAGCGTCTAAAGTAGCCTCCGAGATGCTAACGAGAGACTTCTGTAACGTCAACACAGTAAAAATGGACCTGCTTAACCAAGTTGGTTCACTGCTAGCTTAGCTACAAGTTAGCATCAAACACAAAAAAGGCTGTCAGTTGAATGGTGTTTTGAGCTAACGTTAGCATAGCTAGCTACAAGGTCTTTGAAATGATTCCCATCTTCTGTTATTGTTCGTAATGAGAAATCTTTATTATTTCATGGATTTCACAAATTTCAGTATGACATTTATGTCGTAGTAGTTTATTTGAACATGTAAAACATAAAAATAAAAAATATTTATACATACATTCATGCATACATAAACTTGATATGTTTAAAATGATGAGATAAATAAAGTCTTGTACTTCTCAGCACAATCTTCCAAAATTGAAAGTCATAAAAACAAAAAATTCCCCAAAAAAGGAGGAAGAAGTTCATAAACTGCTTATCAGGTCCGACCCCCCTTTCTCTACTTTTACCCTTCAATAAATACTAAATCTCCTGCTTCCTACATGTAAAAAAATGCCAAATTTGCCGGTCGGCGGGAAGACAACACAAGGGTTAAAAATAAAATAAGTTGTTTTGTTGAAGCTGCAGGAAGTGACTCATCGTCTCTTCATCATCTGCTCTACAGTACACCGTCATCATCTCTTCTATAAATAGAGAATCTAACCCTCAACCCTCATGGTGTTAGTGCCCTGCTCAGCTGCTCTACAGTTCACCGTCATCATCTCGTCTATAAATAGAGAATCTA
>NC_048413.1:27550187-27553647 GCF_013103735.1 Etheostoma cragini | reverse complement strand
GTCAGGAGCAGAGTATGAGGGCCCTGACAGTACCTAGGTAAGGACTACTAGCCAGTCAGGAGCAGAGTATGAGGGCGCCCAGAGGGCCTGGGTTTGACTACTGCCTGGTGCCCTCTGCTGCATGTCACCCCCTCCTCTCCTTTCATGTCGTCATCTGTCTTGTTTAATAAAGACTTAAAATGCCCAAAACAAGAAAAAGAAAAGACTCAAGTAAAGTACAAGTACCTCAACATTTGGACTGAAGTACAGTACTGCAGTAAATCTACTTAGTTACTTTCCACCCGATTTTATAAACTATATGTTTTGTATGCAAACACATGAATGTGTAAAGTAGTAACTAAAGCAGTGAGATGAATGTGTAATGTAACTAGTGACTAAAGTAACTAGTAACTAAAGTAGTGAGATGAACGTGTGATGTAACTAGTAACTAAAGTAACTAGTAACTAAAGTAGTGAGATGAACGTGTGATGTAACTAGTAACTAAAGTAACTAGTAACTAAAGTAGTGAGATGAACATGTGATGTAACTAGTGACTAAAGTAACTAGTAACTAAAGCAGTGAGATGAACATGTGATGTAACTAGTGACTAAAGTAACTAGTAACTAAAGCAGTGAGATGAACATGTGATGTAACTAGTGACTAAAGTAACTCGTAACTAAAGCAGTGAGATGAACATGTGATGTAACTAGTAACTAAAGTAACTAGTAACTAAAGCAGTGAGATGAACGAGTGATGTAACTAGTGACTAAAGTAACTAGTAACTAAAGTAGTGAGATGAACGAGTGATGTAACTAGTAACTAAACTAACTAGTAACTAAAGTAGTGAGATGAACGTGTGATGTAACTAGTGACTAAAGTAACTAGTGACTAAAGTAACTAGTAACTAAAGTAACTAGTAACTAAAGCAGTGAGATGAACATGTGATGTAACTAGTGACTAAAGTAACTAGTGACTAAAGTAACTAGTAACTAAAGCAGTGAGATGAACGTGTGATGTAACTAGTGACTAAAGTAACTAGTGACTAAAGTAACTAGTAACTAAAGTAACTAGTAACCAAAGTAGTGAGATGAACGTGTGATGTAACTAGTGACTAAAGTAACTAGTGACTAAAGTAACTAGTAACCAAAGTAGTGAGATGAACGTGTGATGTAACTAGTGACTAAAGTAACTAGTGACTAAAGTAACTAAAGTAACTAGTAACTAAAGTAGTGAGATGAACGTGTGATGTAACTAGTGACTAAAGTAACTAGTAACTAAACTAACTAGTAACTAAAGCAGTGAGATGAACGTGTGATGTAACTAGTGACTAAAGTAACTAGTAACTAAAGTAACTAGTAACTAAAGTAACTAGTAACTAAAGCAGTGAGATGAACGTGTGATGTGTATCATATCGGTGTTGTGTTGACTGACACCCTGCGGTGAAGCTGTTAGCAGTTAGCCGTTAGCCACCTAGCCCCTCTCTCTCTCTCTCTCTCTCTCTCTCTCTCTGTGCGTTGCTTGGTTGCCGTTAGCAGCAAGATGGCGGCTCCCATCCCGGCGCTCAGACCCTCTGCTCTTCATATTTAACAGCAGCTATCAGCCTCCACGGTACCGCCTTACACTGATGCATGGAGCGGCTGTGCAGGAGATTCACCCGCAGCGGTCCTTCTGTTTTCTTTTTGTTTCTGTTAGCTTGAGGAGCTACCGACTTTGCACAGTGTTCACCGGGCTAAAATGGCGCTCTGCCTGCTGCAGTCTCTGGGCTAGTTAACACCACACTGGTCCCTGTTAGAACCACAGACTGGATCACCGGAGAGGGGTCAGCAGAACCGTAACCCGCTCTACGAGACTGAATCCGTCCACAGGAACACACTGCGATCCCGTCAGAAAGCGCTAGCTACCGTTACGTAGCTTCCGTCAAATCAGCCGGCTAGTTAGCATCGGGAGCTAGCTAGTTAGCAGGCCAAAGCTAATCCTGAATCGCTGTTAGCGAGCCGGAGACTTTAATCTTTTCGACACAACTCTCTTACTTAGATTTTTTTTTTGTACCCTCACTGAAGACCGGGAGACCCGGACCCTGACACTATTGTCATGGCATCCGAACCCGCGGTGCTGAACCCCCGCTGGAAGCGCATCCTGGGCTGGACCGGGCCGGTTCCGCGGCCCCGGCACGGACACCGGGCCGTGGCTATCAAGGAGCTAATGGTGGTGTTCGGCGGGGGGAACGAGGGGATCGTGGATGAGCTGCACGTCTACAACACAGGTACTGGTACCGGTTCAACTCTTTAAACTCCCGTAAAGGTCCGTAACGTGTGGACAATTAGGCATCTAACGTTACGCTACATGAGGAAGTGCTAGCCGTGCTACATTTAGCTTCCACTAATGCTAACTGGAAGCTAACGAGCTAATATCATTTGTTTATATTGTGCTGTGTGCATGTGATTGGAAACTGTTGCTGGCTGTTAGGAATCCACAGAGGGGGTTTAGCTAGCTATGCTAGGTTAGGTCTTGCTCGTTGAAGCTAAGGGGGTATCCGCATGCTAACCGGATTAGCTGTTGAGCTAACAGAGCTGCTCGGCAGAAACAGAGAGAAATGGCGCGTTTTAACTGAAAACAATGCTGACGTCACAGAGACACGCCCCTCTGGTGCTGCAGCAACAAGCGATGGAGATGGAAACAATAACATGAACACAGCTGATACTAAAAAGGGGAAAACATTAAAATAGACTTAAAATCTGATATCTGGCATTTAAAAACTCTTAATAGAAATATAATACCATGAAAACTGGCATTAAAAACTCTTAAAAAAATAAAATACCATGAAACTGGTATAAAAAGCTCTTTATAAAAATATAATACCATGAAAACTGGCAATTAAAGCTCTTAATAGAAATATAATACCATGAAAACTGGCAATTAAAGCTCTTAATAAAAATATAATACATGAAAACTGGCAATTAAATTTCTTAATAAAATTATAATACATGAAAACTGGCATTAAAAACTCTTAATAGAAATATAATACCATGAAAACTGGCATTAAAGCTCTTAATAAAAATATAATACCATGAAAACTGGCATTAAAAACTCCTAATATAAATATAATACCATGAAAACTGGTATAAAAAACCCTTAAAATAATTATAATACTATGAAAACTTGCAATAAAAACTCTTAATATAAATATAATACCATGAAAGCTGACGTGAACACATGGTATATCCCTTGTTTCGTCCCCCCTGCAGCGACCAACCAGTGGTTCATCCCGGCGGTGCGGGGGGACGTCCCCCCCGGCTGCGCGGCCTACGGGTTTGCGTGCGACGGGACGAGGCTGCTGGTCTTCGGAGGCATGGTGGAGTACGGCAAATACAGCAGCGACCTGTACGAGTTGCAGGTGAGGGAGAAACACCTGCCTGGGGGGACATCTGGGGAAACCCCTGGGGGCTGGGGGACATCTGGGGAAACCCCTGGGGGCTGGGGG
>NC_048413.1:27549193-27550087 GCF_013103735.1 Etheostoma cragini | reverse complement strand
CCCGCCCCCCCCCCCAGCACCTGTCATAATCGGTTCTTCTCTCTAGACCAGCGCTACGTTGGTGCTGAGTTGGAACCCATGTTCTTGGCCCTGAACCAGGGTTATTTGTGTGGAAAAGCAAAGAACCGGTTCGATATTTGGCCCTCACTCCGAACCAGCACCATAACTGGCTTGGTGGAGAAGACATAATGGATGGGAAACCAGAACCACCGTGGTCTGTGGAGGAAACCAACGGTCTGCTAGCTCTCAGGCTGGGGAAGATCCAGCTGGTTCTTAGAGAACTGGAGTGGAACCAGCACCAGGACTGCCTTGGTGGAGAAGACATAAAAGACTTTTTTTGTGACATACAAGCAATAAACTCCACATGTCAGACCCTTAAGGTCATGTGTGGCCCTTAGGGACGCTGAGTTGGACACCCCTGTTCTGTCCTCTCTGAGGACATGGATCAGTCACATGGATGTCTCCAGTGATCGGCTTACGTTAGTCCGGATCAAGGGTCGGCCATCTTTTTCATACGAAATACCATTTTACAATGTTCTTGTTCATTAGTGTGCCATATTAGCATTATGTAAGCATCTACTGAGCCTGTTAGGCAGGGTTTTATTTCTCTTGCGCCACATTCTCTGACGTGTGTATAATATTTCCACCTGAGATTAAAGCCACTACCCTTAGGCCTTGATTTGGTACCCTGGTCCCCTTCACTGAAGTAGAGGATGGACAGCGAGTATCTGTCCGGTTGAAGTGGGATGCAGAGGATTCGTGGCTTCTTCCACCATCAAGCTGCTGAAAACCCCTGGGATCCATGGACCGGCTCTGCGACAGACAGATCAGTCTCGGAAGCAGCCGAGAGACCGTAGTTGGGCTCAAAGAGCATCAATATGATCCGGTCACTGA
>NC_048413.1:27547956-27549183 GCF_013103735.1 Etheostoma cragini | reverse complement strand
CCCCATACCCCACTTGAGAGCGCAGGTCACAATCTTCCAAGAGGAGCGAGAACAAGGTGCGCCATTTAAAACAACTACCTTTTTTTTAAATAATTGGGCATGGGACACAAGCTCGGGCCTGATCACGATGTAGCTGGCCACCTTCGATCAGTGTCTAGTGTTGAAAGGCCGAAACACCCCCTGATTTAAAGGTAAACCACTGATGATGTGTCCCGAAATTTACAACTTTCCACAAAATTCAGCTCTCATGCCCCTCTCAACATCAAGGCAAACCTCATGTTCAGACCATCTATTGGCACAGTGGACAGTTAACCATCCGGTCCCGTGTTTGATAATTCAATTCATATATATATATATGTGTAATAGCTCACGTTACTGTATTGTGTCAACCAGGGGCGTCGGACTGGGTACCGAGTACCCTGAGGGCCCAAAAAGATGCTAGAAGGAACATCTGTGGTAAGGGGGTCCGTAGAAAACTCCTTTCTCCAGGGCCCAGGATGCGGGGGCCACGCCCCGGGTGTCAGCAGGTCACTTTATTCATGTGTGTGGCGTTTGAAATGAACTCACCCATTGTAAGACCTTAATGAAGCCCAGAGGAACCTTCAGCACCCGGAACTGGCCCTGGGCCACCAGCTGCAGACAGAGAGAAACCAAACACACATGAGTTCAGCTTTGATCCATTCATGAGATCACAAAGCTCTTGTCCAATCAGCACTCACGATATAGTCTAAATATAAAGACTTTATTCAACGCTTTTTGAAACAAAGGTGTAAAGGTTGAACCAGGATGAACCATCTGTAGAGAGAGAGAGAATACTAAAATGTTAGCTTAAAGGGGAACTGTAGGGTCTAAATTATAGAGTGTGGTCTAAAACCTTCTCCATCTGTTTCTGGAAAGTGCCCTGAAGTAACTTCTGTTAGGAGTGTTTTCCCTCGTTTTGGGGAAGATTTGTGCTACGCCCTGCTACACCCTTCAGTACCCTGCTACACCCTTCAGCCTCCTGCTACGCCCTGTAGAGCCCTGCAGTACCCTGCAGAGCCCTGCTACACCATGCAGTACCCTGCTACGCCCTTCAGCACCCTGCTACGCCCTGCAGTACCCTGCTACACCCTGCAGTACCCTGCTATACCCTGCAGTAGCCTGCTACGCCCTGCAGTACCCTGCAGCACCCTGCTACACCCTGCAGTACCCTGCTACACCCTGCAGTACCCTGCTACACCCTGCAGT
>NC_048413.1:27545849-27547856 GCF_013103735.1 Etheostoma cragini | reverse complement strand
CGCCCTTCAGCACCCTGCTATACCCTGCAGTACCCTGCTATACCCTGCAGTACCCTGCTATACCCTGCAGTACCCTGCTATACCCTGCAGTACCCAGCAGTACCCTGCTACACCCTGCAGTACCCTGCTAAGCCCTGCAGTACCCTGCTACACCCTGCAGTACCCTGCTACACCCTGCAGTACCCTGCTACACCATGAACTACTACAACTACTATTTCTAGTCATTGTTCCATCCATCTTTGTTTTATTTGTATTCTTATGTAGCCTACGTGTGATAAATGTGTGTATATGTGTGTACATGTGTGATATATGTGTGTATATGTGTGTGTACATGTGTGTATATGTGTGTGTACATGTGTGTATATGTGTGTGATATATGTGTGTACATGTGTGTATATGTGTGTATACATGTGTGTATATGTGTGTGATATATGTGTGTATATGTGTTTGTTGTGTTATGGTTGTCTTGCTACTGGATGCCTCAAATTTCCTTTGGGATGAATAAAGTATTTATCTCTCTCTATCTCTCTCTCTCTCTCTCTCTCTCTCTCTCTCCATCCATATATCTCTTTCTATCTTTATCCACTGTCACGAAAAAAATATATACTAATCTTTAAAAAAAAACATTTCAGGACAAATACAATCAGACCAAAATCCAAATGAATACAAATGAACATTTAATAAAATCACCATAAATAATCAATAATAGATAAAACAGTCCCTCAATAAGAGAATAAGCCCAGTATTAGGCCTGCTGGGGTAGACCGGGGTAGACCGGGGTAGACCGGGGTAACTGTCGATCTTCACTGTCGGTCTCCATCTTGCAGCAGCAGCTGAAGAGGAGGTAAACCCGGGTGGAACCGGGTTATAACCGGGTTATAACTGGGTTATAAAATCAGGCGCAATCAGCACGAGGGGGGAAACGGAGAGGATGTGGAAAACCAGTTAAACCCGCAACAACAACAGCATCCTCCTCCTCCTCCTCCTCCTCCTCCTCCTCCTCTGGCTGCCATTTTACACACACACACACACACACACACACACACACACACACACACACATGCACATACACACACGCACGCACACACACGCACACACACGCCATGTCATGTATGTCTCGGGACAGTGTCGTGTTTTTCTTGCGGGTCTCCTGCAGGCAGCGCGCGGGGCGCAGCCACAACATCCAATAATAGTCTGTCACCATCCCAACAATCACCGGGCTGCGTTGCGCACCGATGACGACACAAATGCCAAAACACAAAATACATCAAACCGATCATCCTGATGTGTGACGTCAGCGTTTATCGTCTCTTAAATCCTAATAATCTTAATAATATTATCGTCATAATCATCAGTGATGGTGTTAGGAGTGTGCGCGTGCCGCCGGGATGCGGCCCGACGCTGAGATGCTTCACCGGGAGACAACCCCCCCACTCCCCCCCCCCCATCGGGCCACCCCGACACACGAGACCAACGCACCCCGGGCACCGAGCACGACCCACGCGGACAGAAGAAAACCCGAAAATAACGGAGCAGAATGATGGAAATGTGATGTTAGTACCTGATTAACGACGTCCATCCTGCCGTGCGTCGAGAGGAGAGAGGAGATGGAGGGAGGACGGAGAGAGGAGGGAGGAGGGAGGATGGAGGAGGGAGGAGGGAGGATGGAGGGGGGGGGCGGCATCTGTGGCGCGTCATACATTTTTTATTTACTACGAATTATTTTTGGTTTAGTAGCCGCAAAGACTACAGGCGTCATTAATAATAAACAGAGGGAATGAAAGGGTTATTATTATTATTATTATTATTAATAATAATAATTATTATTATTATTATTAATAATAATAATAATAATAATAGCCTAGTAATAATAGGCTAATGATAATATTAGACTTTTTCTTTTGGGATGACTCCTGCAAGGAAAATACAGACCACTAAGGTCTATATAAAGAGACTTCAGATCCAGTATTAGGGACCACTAAGGTCTATATAAAGAGAGTTCAGATA
>NC_048413.1:27542497-27545749 GCF_013103735.1 Etheostoma cragini | reverse complement strand
TGACAGCAAGAGCGTCACGCTTGCGTAGTTTGAACAGGAATTGAGGAAGTTCACTTCAGTCAGGGCGCAGAGAAAGTCTTCACTCTGGACTTCCGGTGTCAAAATAAAAGTAATAAGACCTCAACAGCTACATCAACACGAGTGTGTAAACTATTGTAAGTAGGCCTATTATAGTAGAAAAAATGATGATGTTCATTTTTATTATTGTGATGATGATCAAGTCTTGGTACAAAGAGAAAATCGATGAAGGATAAAATTATTGTTATTATTTGAGTCGTATGTGTGTGTGTATGTGTGTGTGTGTTTTTGTGTTGTGTTTGTGTTGTGTTTGTGTTGTGTTTGTGTTGTGTTTGTGTTGTTGTACAGATTCAGTTCCTATAAATTGAAGTGCTTTAAGACTTGAAGCATTTGAAGGATGTATTGATTAAAGCCCCTTCCAATAAATTTATTACGAAATTATTATTAATTTTATTATTTTTATCTCATTTTTGTATTTTCGTTTCATGTTTTGTTTTTTTGAATTATTTGTCAAATGTAAAGTGATATAAAAATGCCTGTTTTTGTATTTGAAAGCATTGAATAAAATAAAAAAAATAAAAAAAATAAAAAAATCAGTTCCTTGTAAATCAAACACTGGCTTTTATTTTGTAGGAATTCTAACCGAAAGCGGCTCTTGTTGCGGTGATTTTTTTCAATGGCTTAAACACAGTGGGCGGAAGCAGCAGATGAGCTGAACTTTGAGAAGTTTCACAGAGTTTCCAAAGTTTTTAACTTGTCTGTTGCGGACTGTCCCGATGTGACGGAGAGATCCGGGTCCCGGTGTGAACGCCCCCCCAACCCCCTCACCCCCCACCCCCCACCCCCGGCTGCTGTTAGCCGCTGTTAGCCGCTGTTAGCCGCTGTTAGCCGCTGTTAGCCGCTGTTAGCCGCTGTTAGCCGCTGTTAGCCGCTGTTAGCCGCTGTTAGCCGTTAGCTTCAGAGTAAGACGTAACGTCAACGGTTGACTATAGTTTCTATAAAAACATGTCGTCAGGAGACCGGAGAGATCCGTTTCTCTACAACCTGCCGCCGCCCGTCCACTGGGAGTTCTGCCGGATAATGGACGGACTGTCAGACCTGGACTGGACCCGCTTTGGTGAGTACAGAACCAGAACTAAGTCCGTCCGCTACCAGCTAGCTAACGTTAGCATGTCTGTCTTAGCGGACGTAAACGTAGCGCTTTATGTTTCTCTCTTTCTTACTTAAGTAAAAGTACTAATACGTTGTTTAAATACTCCGTTACAAGTAAAAGTTGTCCTTTTGAAAACGTTGCTGAAGTAAAAGTATGACTTTATTATCAGGAAAATGTACTTAAAGAATTAAAAGTATAAGTACTCAGTTGTATGTTCGGCTGGACCTGGAGCCGTTATCTTGTTGCTATGGTTACTTTATGTTAACATCAGAGTAGTAACTGGTTACTGAGTTCAGAAATATTAATGTGGAAAGTAACTAGTAACTAAATTAACTAGTAGCTAAAGAATGTAGTAACTAAAGCTGTCAGGTGAATGTAGAGGAGTAACTAAAGTAACTAGTAACTAAAGTAACTAGTAACTAAAGTAACTAAAGTCACTAAAGTAACTAGTAACTAAATTAACTAGTAGGTAAAGAATGTAGTAACTAAAGCTGTCGGGTGAATGTAGCGGAGTAACTAAAGTAACTAGTAACTAAAGTAACTAAAGTCACTAAAGTAACTAGTAACTAAAGAATGTAGTAACTAAAGTAACTAGTAACTAAAGTAACTAAAGTAACTAGTAACTAAATTAACTAGTAGGTAAAGAATGTAGTAACTAAAGCTGTCGGGTGAATGTAGCGGAGTAACTAAAGTAACTAGTAACTAAAGTAACTAAAGTAACTAGTAACTAAAGTAACTAGTAACTAAAGTAACTAAAGTAACTAAAGTAACTAGTAACTAAAGTAACTAGTAACTAAAGAATGTAGTAACTAAAGTAACTAGTAACTAAAGCTGTCAGGTGAATGTAGCGGAGTAACTAAAGTAACTAGTAACTAAAGTAACTAGTAACTAAAGTAACTAAAGTAACTAGTAACTAAAGCTGTCAGGTGAATGTAGAGGAATAACTAAAGTAACTAATAACTAAAGAATGTAGTAACTAAAGTAACTAAAGTAACTAGTAACTAGTAACTAAAGTAACTAGTAACTAAAGCTGTCAGATGAATGTAGAGTAAAAGGTACTGAACTTCCACTGCTGGCGCGCACGAGGGTGTGTGTGTATGTGTGTGTGTGTGTCGTGTGTGTGCGTGTGTGTGTGTATATATATGTGTGTTTGAGTATGTATATGCGTGTGTGTGTGTGTGTGTGTGTGTATATATATGTGTGTGTGTGTATATATATGTGTGTGTGAGTGTGTATATATGTGTGTGTGCGTGCGTGTGTGTGTCGTGCGTGTGTGTGTGCGTGTGTGTGTGTGTGTATATATGTGTGCGTGTGGCGTGTGTGTGTGTGTGTGTATATGTGTGCGTGGGCGTGTGTGTGTGTGTGTGTGTATGAGTGCGTGCTTGCGTGTGTGTGTGTTTGTGTGTATATATGTGTGTGTGTGTGTGTGTGTATGAGTGCGTGCTTGCGTGTGTGTGTGTGTGTGTGTGTGTGTTTGTGTGTATATATGTGTGTGTGTGTGTATGTGTACCTGTGCGTGTGTTTGTGTGTTCATTCATTAATATTCTTCATGTAGCCTCGGAGGTCCTCGGGGACCAGGTCGCCGTGCGATTGGCTGAGAGGAAGGAGAGGCGGACCGATTGGGTGATGAACCAATGGGGACACCGGAACGGCCGCGTCGGGGAGCTGATCGACCTGTTGGAGTGTCTGCAGCTGCTCCGCCCCCGTGATGTCATCCTGGGCTGTGAGTTCACTTTGCTGACCTGTAGGGTCAAAGGTCACTCTCTGGCTAACATGCTATGCTAATGCTATTTAGCAGCTAAAACAGTATATGAGATGTTTGAGTACGTCCGAAACCTTAGTATAAAACCAATAGTATGTGAATTTCAAACTATTTCTGGTGAAATGTTACAGTATTTAAACACTGGACACTACACCAGCATACATATCCCACAATGCATTGCACAAGGAACAGAGTTTACAGCATCCAAGGAGCTCTGCTACGTCAGAAATATCAAATATCTCTCTCCTTCTATCTCTTGTTTCTCCTTTTCTCTCTCTCTCTCTCTCTCTCTCTCTCTCTCTCTCTCTCTCTCTCTCTC
>NC_048413.1:27539716-27542397 GCF_013103735.1 Etheostoma cragini | reverse complement strand
TAAGGTTAGGCATTTAGGTTTGATGGTTAAGGTTAGGGTTAGGGTGAGGGTTAAGGTTAGGGTTAGGGGCTAGGGAATTAGGGCTGCACGATTATGGCCAAAATGATAATCACAATTAATTTGATAAAAATTTTGATTGCGATTATTCTCACGATTATTTGTTGATTTTAATCAGTCCACAAATGTTATAATCACATAGGCTATTTATAACTGGAGAGGGAGTGTGATGGACGCTACTCCCAGAGAGACGGCTGACTCATTATGAACGGGTCCAGCACGGCTCGAATGGCGGTGACACGTCGTGTGTATGATACGTCTGCATCGTCACTGCGCTGCATTTTTATTAACTATGATCTTCTCGCCATGGGTCACATCTCTGGTCCAGGTCCTGGTCCTGGTGCAGGTCCTGGTCCTGGTCCTGGTCCAGCAGCTCCGTCTCACGCTGTTACTCTACCAACTGACGTTAGTTGCATTCAATAACTTCTTCTGTGTTCTTCGTCGTAGCGGCCGCGATAGCAGAGTTACCCGCGGAAACACTGGTACAAATACAGGTTTGCCCCTCATACTCAACAAAATACAGCTGTGTTAATAACAATTGGAACTGTAGACAAATGTCAGAAGTGTGAACCGGCGGGCGCGGAGAGTAAGACGAGAGAGAGTAGAGAAGAGATCCAACACAGGCACGGCTTTACAGACAAAATGGGTCACTTAACGCAAAATTAAACCATATCCATATAAACAGCATCGCAGCGGATGCGAGGACGTTAGCACCGGTGCGTCCTAGAGGAGCTAACAGCTAACAGCCGCTATTAGCACAGACTAGCACTGCTCACTGCTCTTGTCTGAAAAACAACAGACGGGACAAAATGTTGCGTTTACTGGTAAACTGGTAAACCTCAAACCGACGTATTACCGACTGCTGTCTGTTGAGTTTTCCTCCCGCTACTCTGTCCTCTGGGACTGTCTACATCTTGAAACTAAAATGCAGGGGTGCAGTGAACTCCTCTGACTGGCTCATGATCAGACGGTTTGACGGTAGATGGGCTTTGCAAAAAACCCGGAGCGTTCTATGAAATGACGATTTAAAAAAAATAAAAATCGCTCGATCGCGCAAATTTGATCGTGGGAAGTCAAAATCGTGATCGCGATTACAATTTGATTAATTGTGCAGCCCTATAGGGAATGCATTATGTCAATGACTGGTGTGTGTGTGTGTGTGTGTGTGTGTGTGTGTGTGTGTGTGTGTGTGTGTGTGTGTGTGTGTGTGTGTGTGTGTGTGTGTGTGTGTGTGTGTGTGTGTGTGTTTCAACCTCCGCTGTGTGAGAGTGATGTTTTCAGATCTCGTTCTCGGCTTTTAATCCCTCAGGTCGGTCCTATTGAACGTGCTTTTACCTGAAACGATTGTACATTAAAGGGTTAACGGGACGACGGCGGCGGCGTTGGAAAGAGCTTCAGGTTTCACCCGGTGGCGTTACCTTCGGACGGATTGGCACGACCTTCACCGTCTTCTCGTTGTAGGCTCTAAGGGCCTTTTGAACGGGAGCAAAATCACTTTTAACCCTCGTTTTATATTCAGTTCTAATTGACCCGTTTTCAAATTTTTACAAGAAGAAAATGGTCCAAGTTCCATGTTTTCTACCTGAAATCAGCGTCCTTTCCTTATTTCCTGAGATAAACATGTCTTCCTGACTCAGAACATTATTCTGGATATGACACTTATGTTGTTTCCATAGTGATTTTTAACATGAATTATAACTTTATGACATAAAACAAACCCCACTTCCATGTTTAATAGTGTGCTAGTAGAGACTGATGCATTCCCTAAACATAGATGTTATCTCAGCTGTTGGAAATGGAGATAAAGATGATATTTGTTAATAGATTATGAAGAGAATTTTTATTTTAGAATTGTTTTTAAAACCCCAAATAAGTCCCGAGGGACACGAGAGGGTCCCGGAGGTGGAGACAACACCAGGGTTAATAAATCACTGAGAAGGCTCGAAAACACGTGAGACTTCGCTCCAAGTCTCACCAGAGGCTCTGCACGTGAACTCGGCTCTGAGAACAGCGTTGGTGTTCAGAGTTTAATAAAAAGAGCTTTTAACAACTCACTCATTTATTATAACAATTAGAAATTATTATAATGTCATTCTTTGTAATGCAGCATTTTTATATTCATTTAAAAGTTTAATTTGTTCATTGGCGATCGTTTTCCTTTCCCGTTAGTTTGTTGTCTTTCAGCAGAATTACTGAAATCTGCAGAACTGAGAACTCTCTGATGATGTTTATTCATCGCAGATAATCTCGTCATCGCGACATCTAACAAAGTTTTCCTCGTATCGCAACTTTTCCTCGTGCCGCGCACGGTCCTGATCGCAGGCCGGTCTCTGTGTTAGTTTCCCATGATGCATCCTGCCTGAAGCCTGCAGCAGCTGCTCTGATGTTGTGTCTCTAGGGGGCGCCGCAGAGCCGGCCGGCTGCATGGAGGTGCTGGATCTGGCCCACAGGTGTCTGGACCGGAACCGGAAGAAGAGACCAGCCATGACCCAGGTGTGTGTGTCTGTCTGTGTGTGTGTGTCTGTGTGTGTGTGTGTGTGTGTGTGTTTGTCTGTGTGTGTCTGTGTATGTGTCTGCCTGTGTGTGTTTGTGTCTGTGTGTGTGTGTGTGTGTGTGTGTGTGTG
>NC_048413.1:27537551-27539616 GCF_013103735.1 Etheostoma cragini | reverse complement strand
CCCCCCTCTTCTTCCTCCTCTTCCTCTTCTTCTTCTTCTCTCGCCGGTCCGTGTGAAACCGACGAGAGTCGAGGATTCTCCCAGTACGACCTTGGCTCCCCGTTCAGATCCAACAGGACCAGCTCCGTGTCTCTGTCTCCGTCCACCAGAGACGGGTCTCCCCGTCCCACAGAGCCCCTGTCGAGCCAGCCTTCTGTCCCCACCGAGGACCAGTACAACTTCCCCCCGCAGCCCAGCGGTGACAGGTCCGGGTCGTGGACCGGGACCGGGTCGTGGGCCGGGGCCTCCCAGGCACCAGACACTGCAGGGCAGAGCACAGCCGGGATCTATGGCGTCCCAGAATGCATCTCTCCTGCGGGGCCCTTGCAGTCCGCATCCCCGGAGCCCTCAGGTACTTCAGCAGCTCGTTAAAGGACATTTTACTTACCGTAAATTCTATAATAAACTTCTTCTTATTGTACAAAAGGCTTAAAAATTGAACTGGTTTTGGAAACAAAGTAGTCTCACTACACAGACCTTTACATGCACGTTAATAGTCCGAATCAGTCTTTATTTCCTCAAAAAGTTACATTATACATAAACAAACATATCACCCCTCCTGTTGTCCTCGGGGTCAAATTTACCCATTTTCAAAAAGTTTCTAAATCAGAATTTGGGGATTCCTTCAACAAAATTCTAAAATTAATAATAATAATAATAATAATAAGAACATGGAAGGCTCCATACAAAGCTCCAAAGTTAAAGAACTGATCAGTTCACTATCTTCACTGAATTTGGATATTTTATTTATTTTTACAGCATGTGGTCGTAACCCGTTCAAATCTGAGCATCGGGGGGGGGGGGCATAAACGTAGTCAGTTCCCGAAGGAGTCTGGGAAACTCAACACTTTCACAATAAAAGCCTTTGGTGTGATCCGTGTTCTGTTTCTATAGCAACATGTGAACGGCTTCGAGGAACATTGTCTTTTCTCCCGATAACGGCCCAAAACTGAAGATCACGTGCACGTAAACGTTGCTGAACTACGTCTTGTGAGACGCATTTTTGAGAGACTTTGGACTCTAATAGACTTCTAATAGACTAATAGTTGACTTTTCATAAAAATGATGAAAGTGTTTTATGGATCTAAGACCTCATCCGTGTCCTGTGTGTTTGTGTGTGTGTGTGTGTGTGTGTGTGTGTGTGTGTGTGTGTGTGTGTGTGTGTGTGTGTGTGTGTGTGTGTGTGTGTGTGTGTGTGTGTGTGTGTGTGTGTGTTCAGTCCACATGAATCCCTGTAAGCAGCGTTTCCTGCAGAAGAAGACCCTGTACGAGGAGGGGAGGATCCAGACCCCCGAGCTGCTGTCGTCTGATGACCTCTGTACGTAAAACACTGAGAAACTCCACAAGCCTAAAGCCTTGGTTGGGATTAGAGCCCGGCCGATGAAGGCTTTTTAAGACCAATACCACTATCAATATTTGGTAATATTATATTGGAATGTGAGTGTCGTCACCCGCCGTTAGCATCCCATTGACTCCCATTCATTTTGGCGCCACTTTGACAGCTAATAACTTTCCATCTGAAGCGTTTAAAGACTCTATATGTGCGTTGTTTATTTCTAAAGGAACACGACAACGTACAAAAGGCTCCGTTAGCTTGTAGCTCACGTTATGGCTCCGTAGCAGACGTTTTTATAAAGATAGGCCGTGAGACACCCGAATGGGCCTCTGTGTGTGTCAGACGGTCTGAATGAGATCCACCATATCAGCCGAGCAATAACAAGCACAGCAGACTATATTACAGCCTACTATTTATACTATACACTACATTACAACTCTCCAGATCTCGGACAACAGAGATGGGAGGAGTTATATTTAGAATATGCATAAAAATGTAAACATGAGCAGAAATCTGGTGACACACATCTGAGCTATACTATACTATATATACACTATACTATATATACTATACTATATATACACTATACTATATATACTATACTATACTATATATACTATACTATATATACTATACTATATATACTATACTATATATACTATACTATACTATATATACTATACTATATAT
>NC_048413.1:27536254-27537451 GCF_013103735.1 Etheostoma cragini | reverse complement strand
AAATGCCCTAAAACCTGTTGATACTACAACAACACAAAGGCTCTTAACCCTGCAGTTTTGCACATATCCTGTAACACTGGATTTCTACATTTTTTTGCAAATAAACTCTCCAGAAAGTGCCATTTAATGCTGTATTCTTCAATTTTTTCCCCTGGGGGAGAAATTGCTTTGTACGCGGCAAAATATGGGGCGCCCCCCCAAATCTCACTCCGACGTTTTGGGAAAAGTTGGCAGCTCTGTGTTAATGTTAACTAGCATGTTAGTTAGCAGTAATTAGCCTGTGCCTATGTTAATGTTAACTAGCATGTTAGTTAGCAGTAATTAGCCTGTGTCTATGTTAATGTTAACTAGCATGTTAGTTAGCAGTAATTAGCCTGTGCCTATCTTATCTCCTAACATATACCTACCTCTCTGTCTCTGCTGATTGGGAATGAAGAAATGAGATTTCTCTTGCACATCTACCAGAAGACTTACAGCTTTTCTTTTTCCTTTAACTGTCTTTGACTGAAAGACCTTCAGATCTACTGTAGATGTAGCCTCAGTCTCTGGTCTCAGCTGGTCTCACTCATCTATAATCTCGTATCTCCTTTCCTATTTCCTCCGTCAGACGGAGGGAGGAGTTCGGACGGAGGGAGGAGTTCGGACGGAGGACCGGAGGAGAGCGACGAGCTGGACCACCTTCCCGCGAGAACACGACCGCCGCAGACCGCCCGCCGCCGCCCTGAACTGCTCCCGAGTCCGCCCCCCTCACACGGCCTGTGACGACGGTTTCCTCTCTCCCGCTCCATCGAGATGAGGCCCAGGTCTAAGGTCTAAGGTCTAAGGTCTAAGGTCTAACGTGGTACTATCCTGGTCACGTGCACACGTGCACGTGAACTTCAACTGGCTCAAGCAGTGACTTCTCACAAGCAGCGTCGTTTAGGAGATTACTCAAATTAAATCTCTTTTTTTCTAGTGCCTGTAATAATCAGGTGATGTCTGCACAAACATCCCACTGATGAGATTTGGGAAGAAAAATAATAATAATAATAATAATTTTTATAATTTATTATTATTAATCCCACAAGGGGGAAATTACTTGTAATTTGTAATATTTGTTGTCATTACACACAGGCCTGAACTACACACACATACACCTATACACATGCACTAATGGAGAGATGTCAGAGTGGGGTGGGGGTGGGGGGGGGGGGGGGG
>NC_048413.1:27535457-27536121 GCF_013103735.1 Etheostoma cragini | reverse complement strand
CCCCCCCCCCCCCCCGAATCCCAGGGTACCTCACGTGATACCTACCATAGAGAGACTGAGAGGTCCATGCCTCGACGCAGAGGTCCAGGGTTCAAATCCGACCTCGGACCAGGTCCTGCATGTCTTCACCAGGTCACCGGACGCCTCCCGGTACGATATCACCGCGGTACTTACGCCACGATACGATATCGTTGCGATTTTAAAATGTTTTCAATATGCTGCGATATATTGCAATTTATAACCTTTTTTCCAAATTCTAATTTTTCCCAAATTTCTAATCACATCCCCGAAAGGAATCTTATCAACGTTCACATTCTTCACCAGAAACATGGATGTCGATATTTTATGATTGACTATTGGTGTTTTGACAAAAATATTAGTTACACAATGAGGGAAATCTTTGATAAATTTAAATATTGTCTAGATATGATTGGATGACTTCGTGGTTGAAGGCCAATAACAGAAGAGCCAGCGCAGTCTGGTGAGACAGGAAATGACATCATCACTTTACGGTGATGCAGCCTGTAAAACCAGGAAGAGACGCAAATCAAGACGATATCTAGTCTCATGTCGCCATATCGATATTTTTCCCATTTTAAAGCTAATTAGGACGATCAGCTCCACTCCTCTCTCTCTCCCTCTCTCTCTCTCTCTCTCTCTCTCT
>NC_048413.1:27533982-27535357 GCF_013103735.1 Etheostoma cragini | reverse complement strand
TGTCCACCAGAGGACGCTCTACAACGTCCCTGTTAGTGATGGCGTTACATAGTCTGTCCACCAGAGGACGCTCTCCAATGCCACTATGACTGTAAATATTTTAGAGTTCGACTGAAAGAGACACTGTCTTAAGATAATATATTGTTAATCGCAATTAATTCAGAGACAGAATTAATTGTGGAGGATAATTAGGGATTGTTGCAGGTCTGGCGGTGATAAGACATGTGGCGGCGGTGCTCACCTGTCTCCAGGTACCACAGGTCCTTGCAGCACACCTGGTTGTTCCAGGCCTTCCGGTACCCGTCCCTGCCGCTCCAGATGTACAGTCTGGAGTTGATGGCCACGCTGCAGTGACCCGCTCGGGCCCGGGGCAGGTTCTCCTCCACGCTGTCCATCAGGACCGTCTCCCAGCACATGGTGTCTGCAGACAGACAGGCAGACAGGTAGTCAGACAGACAGACAGGTAGTCAGAGAGACAGACAGACAGACAGGTCCTGTGATCTGGTCCTGGTCCTGTGATCTGGTCCTGGTCCTGTGACCTGGTCCTGGTCCTGTGTTGTCAGGCGTGTTAACATGGATGGAGACTAGTTCTGCTGCTGCTGTCTTGTGTGGAAGGAGACTGATTTTTCTCTCAAGGCGTCGTATTAAAATGAAAACATCGCAGTGTAGATGTAGCCTGAGGTTTTTCTAACATGTACACTGTGTGTGTGTGTGTGTGTGTGTGTGTGTGTGTGTGTGTGTGTGTGTGTGTACCTAGGTTGAGACAGGCCAGTGTGTTGGTACACTTCCACTCCTTCTCATGAGTCGCCACTTTGACATCATCCATCACCAGAGGAACCCAACCTCCAAACACATACATCCTGACACACAGACAGACAGACAGACACACACACAGACACACACACAGACAGACAGACACACAGACAGACAGTCAGACAGACAGACACACAGACAGACACACACAGACAGACAGACAGACAGACGGGGAGACAGAGACAGATGAGATTCCAGCATTAATATCCGATTAAAGATGGTGATGATAGGGTTTGTGTGTACAGTGTGCGTGTGTGTGTGTAGTGTGTGTGTGTAGTGTGTGTGTGTGTGGTTGTGTGTAGTGTGTGTGTGTGTGTGGTTGTGTGTAGTGTGTGTGTGTGGTTGTGTGTAGTATTACTTGTTGTTGATGGTGGTGGCTGAGTGCAGACTTCGGGGGAGGGGAGCAGATCCTTTAAGGTCCGGTTTACTCCAGGTCAGAGAGTCTGGGAGACCATCAGAGAACAGCAACCAATCAGAACACATATCATACTATTACATTAGTCCCGCCTCCAACACGCCCCACGCCCCCAACAAACACGCCTCACACCTCCAACATGCCCCA
>NC_048413.1:27532477-27533882 GCF_013103735.1 Etheostoma cragini | reverse complement strand
ATCACTAACAGGGACATTGTAGAGCGTCCTCTGGTGGACAGACTATGCAACACCATCACTAACAGGGACGTAGTAGAGCGTCCTCTGGTGGAAAGACTATGTAACACCATCACTAATAACGTAGTTGACAGTCTTTCGTCATTTCTATTTTTAAATATTCATTTATCAGTCGGTCTATTTATCATGAATGCAGGAGTACACCCAAAGTCTGACCCTGTCCCCCTTGTCTGTCCTCAGAGCGTCCCAGCGCGCCGTCCCGGGTGCAGCTGGTCCGGGCCAACACGGCGTCCCTGGAGGTGAGCTGGGGTCCGTCCCAGACCGCCGAGACCTACCTGCTGCAGCTGCAGAAGTACGACCTCCCCACCACGCCTGCCTCTGGCCCCGCCCCCATCGCCACGCCCAAGAGCCCCGCCCCCATCGCCACGGCGCCGGCCAACCAAGGCGTCCCGCTGTCCGGCCTCACGCTGGTCCAACCCACCGCTGCCTCCGTAGCTGCCGCTAAAGCACCGGGTAGGTTACACACACACACACACGCACACACACACACACACACATGCACACACACTTATGTACCCAAAGTGTCTCTCTGAACATCAGATTGTCTCTTATGGTCTTCCTGTCCTTCACCGGTCAGGTGATCTATTTCTGTGAAACATGGTTACCATGGCTCCCTATAGATTTTAGAGCAGGTGGACCTGGATGCACCTGATCCGTTTCCTGTATTTCCGCAGCGGTCCTCAAGGTGGCAGCATCACCGGGGGCGACAGCAGGCGGCGCCTCCATCGTCACGGTGAGACAAGCCACTCCCAAACCCCAGGTCGCCATGACGACACTTCCTGCCGGCGTTCGCATGGTGGTACCGGCTCAGGCCGGTCAGGGGACGGTAAAGACTTTTTAAATATTAATTAATCATTATTTATTGTCATTATAAATAGGGCCCAGGTTGAAATAAAGTGAAACTACCCTACCCTAGTTATGTGGATACGTGACCACCTGTGATCATGTGACAACAAATCAAAACTCACATCAATCTCCATGGCAACTGAGCAGCTCCATCGGCTGATGAAGGCCAATAAAAAGACTCCGAGCTCTAGTTCCTGACTTCTCTTTCTTCACCTCCCCCCCGTTCTCTGTCTGCTCTCAGCCAATAGGAAGCAGTCCTCAGATGAGCGGCATGGCGGCGCTGGCGGCGGCGGCGGCGGCGACTCAGAAGATGCCCCCGTCCACAGCGACGATGATGAATGTCCCCGCGGGAGCAACCATTGTAAAGTCCATGGCTGTGAGTACCCGGCTGTGACACCCCCGTTAGGACGGTACACGCTGTGATACCCCCGTTAGGACAGTACACGCTGTGATACCCCCGTTAGGACAGTACACGCTGTGATACCCCCGTTAGGACAGTACA
>NC_048413.1:27531067-27532377 GCF_013103735.1 Etheostoma cragini | reverse complement strand
TGGGGGACATCTGGGTGCTGCTGATTCACTGTGTGTGTGTGTGTGTGTGTGTGTGTGTGTGTGTGTGTCCTTGTCCTTGTCCTTCAGGCGAGTCGTTGGGAGTGGAAACGTTTGAAGGCCAAGGCTCCGAAGAACGGCCCGCCCCCCTGCCCCCGCCTTGGACACAGCTTCTCTCTGATTGGCAGTTGCTGCTACCTGTTTGGAGGACTGGCCAATGACAGCGAAGACCCAAAGAACAACATCCCCAGGTAGGAAACCCCACGCTATCCTTAGTAGGGTTAAGGTATCGCTGGTTTCCCCGGATACTGGAGCTCATCAGAAACACTTTATGGATCCTCGAGGGGAAATTCTGTGTTACAGTTGCACGAAGTATATAAATATCAGAGAGTGTGGATATACACAGTATTTACATATTTAAAGGAATGTTATGATGCAGTATTTACATAATTAAGGAGTTGTATTGGTGAACAGTAATAATTAATAAAGAGTAGCAGAGTATTGCACAAATTTTAAGCCGGTGTTATTGCACAAAACAGAGAATATTGATGTGTGTGTGTCTCTCTGTGTGTGTGTGTGTGTGTGTGTGTGTGTGTGTGTCTGTTTCTGTGTGTGTGTGTGTGTGTGTGTGTGTCTGTGTGTCTGTTAGACACCTAGAGGGAGGAGTTATAACGTTTAATGGCCACATGCAGGAATGATAACGAAACATCAGCTGCTTTGACGATGATTCTAATGAATGAACATATTTATTTATTTATTTATTTATTACCGGCCATTATAAACGCTGATACCAACATATCAGGAAATGCCTAATATCGGCGGATAATATAGGCCGGGCTCTAGTTGCTTTACCCAAACCTAGTCCTCAGGGACCTGAACCAGTACCACTGTCTGACCCAAAACAAGGTTCTAGACAAGTATCCTGCCTGTCCTTCAGCTTTCAGAGTTTCCCTTCTCTTCTCTTCTCTTCTCTTGTCCTCACCTGTCCCCCTCAGGTACCTGAACGACCTGTACAGCCTGGAGCTGCGACCCGGCTCCAGCGTGGTCGGCTGGGAGATCCCGCAGACCTCCGGGCTGCCGCCGCCCCCCCGGGAGAGTCACACCGCCGTGGCGTCGAGCGGGCGCTCCGCCAGCCGACTCATCATCTACGGAGGCATGAGCGGCTGCCGGTTGGGAGACCTGTGGGTGCTCCACATAGGTGAGGCGTGTTGATTGGAGGCGTGGGGCGTGTTGAAGATGGGAGGCGTGTTGGAGGCGTGTTGGAGGCGTGGGGCGTGTTGGGGGCGTGTTGAAGGCGTGTTGGAGGCGTGGGG
>NC_048413.1:27529938-27530967 GCF_013103735.1 Etheostoma cragini | reverse complement strand
TTTTTGTTGTGAAGCACTTTGTGGTTCTATACCTGTGAAAGGTGCTATATAAATAAACTTTTACTTACTTACTTACTTTACAGTATTTGTTGTGTTTGACGCTAACTCGTAGCTAAGCTAGCAGTGCTTTCAGAAACGTTGTAGCTATCTATGGTTGTTTGGTTGCTAACGTTAGCTCAAAACACCATTCAACTGACAGCCTTTGTTGTGTTTGATGCTAGCTTGTAGCTAAGCTAGCAGTGAACCAACTTGGTTAAGGAGGTCCATGTTCACTGTGTTGACGTTACAGAAGTCTCCCGTTAGCATCTTGTATGCTACTTGTCGCTAAGTGATGCATGCGTGACTCACATTGGGACGCTTTAACTGCCGCTCACTCAAGGAGAACTTGATTGATTACCTTTCAGATCGGTAACCTTGGTAACCTGGGGAAGATGATGACCGTGGTTCACACCAAACCAGTTCAGAGTGGAGCGCTCACTGTCCAGGCCGGGAGCAGCCCAATGACCCAGATCCTCCAGGTACCCCCCCCCCCCCCCCCCCCCCCCCCCCCCCCCCCCCCCCCCCCCCCCCCCCCCCCCCCCCTCCCCCCCCTCCTCCCCCCCATTGGTTGGAGGTCTCACAGACACACACACGGACATACACACAGACATACACACAGGTAACACACACAGACAAACACACAGGTAACCCACACACACCCAGACATACATACACACAGGTAACACACACACACACAGACAGACAAACACGCAGGTAACACACACACACACACACACAGACAAACACACAGGTAACACACAGACACACACACACACAGACATACACACAGGTAGCACACACACACACACACACACACACAGGTAGCACACACACATCCAAACACACAGCTCTGATTGGTTGCAGGTCTATCCAATTGAGTGCAGAGGCATTTTCGGTTGAAACACGGCTGTAACCACAGAACCACAGAACCAGCACCACAGAACCACAGAACCACAGAACCACAGAACCAGCACCACAGAACCACAGAAC
>NC_048413.1:27524178-27527376 GCF_013103735.1 Etheostoma cragini | reverse complement strand
AAAAAAAAAAAAAAGACTTTGATGCTAAAGAAAAAGAAAATAATTTACAGCAGAGCTGGTTTAACCCCCCCTCCCTGCCTCCCCCCCCCCACAGCACCGTGACCTTTGACCTTCATCAATACGTCATAGGGCTACTTCTACATTTAATTAACTCAAACCTTATTAATTCCACTAGAAGAAGAAAAGCTGTTGGCTCCGCCCCCCTCGCCGTCTCCATGACGTCCAAAAAACTTCAGCGTAAGAAAAGAAGAGTTCTGATTGGTTGATAATGTACAAATATCCTACAAGTCTCTTTTGTTTCGTCAGAGCCCCGCCTCCTCCTCCCTCGTAGCCGAGGCAACCGGCCACGAGGCGGTGACCAATCACAGTCCTCGGCAGAAGGCCGGCTCCTCCTATTGGTCGGTTTTGAACTTCTTTGGCCCGGCAGGTTTACTAAAGACAGAAAACCAAAAACAGCTCGAATGAGATTTAAACCCGCTGCACTCAAAGAGACGTGGTGCATTCAAGGTTATCGGAAAACACAGTTCTCCCTTCCAGAGAAGATCAACTTTTATTGTTTTATATTTAGATAGAGAGATAAATAAATAGAGAGATAGATAGATAGAGAAAGAGAGAGATAGATAGATAGATAGAGAGATAGATAGATAGAGAGATAGATAGAGAGAGAGAGATAGATAGATAGATGGATAGAGAGAGAGAGATAGATAGATGGATAGAGAGAGAGAGATAGATAGAGAGATAGATAGACAGAGAGAGAGATAGATAGAGAGAGAGAGAAATAGATAGAGAGAGAGATAGAGAAATAGAGAGATAGATAGAGAGATAGATAGAGAGAGAGAGAAATAGATAGAGAGATAGATAGAGAGAGAAATAGAGAGATAGATAGAGAAATAGAGAGATAGATAGATAGATAGATAGATAGATAGAGAGAGAGATATAGATAGAGAGAGAGGGAGAGAGAGAGAGAGAGAGAGATCTTACCCATCAGGAGAAGCTGCGGGTCTCTTCACGGCTGCTTTGGCGTCTTTACTGCTTTCTACAGGAGAGATGACATCATCGTTAATATCATCTATCCTTGACATCATCATGACCCCATCATGACATCATCATGACATCATCATGACATCATCATGACATCACCACGAATCGCAACACTATCGTATCGTGGCATAAGTATCGTGATGATATCGTATCGGAAGGCGTCTGCTGATGCCCCCCCCCCCAATCGGGTACCAGACGATATCCAGCCCTAGTCTGAGTCACATAAGAAAACATCTAAGAACCCAAGACCCCCGTCCCCCCTGGCCATCTGGTTCTGGTCCTCCTCACCTTGGAGCCACCGGACCTGCGTGGCGGGCCCGTAGCCCTTCTGGTTGCGGGCGGCGATGCGGAAGATGATGGCGGGCTTGGTGGTGTAGTCGATGTGGGCGTTGGCGAGGCTGGAGGCCTGGACCAGGCAGGACGGGCTGGGGCCGCAGTACACCCTCATGAAGGCCAGCTGGGCCGGGCCGGAACCGGAGCCGGAGGCCGCCTGGCTGGACTGGATGGCCAGGTACACCGAGTACTCCGTGATCTGGCCCGACGTGACGGCCGGAGGCTCCCAGGTGAGCTGGGCCCCGTCCAGGTTCTGCAGAACCACAACCACACAGATTAAGAGACCGGAGATCTCCACAGACCACATCACCAGGTCTACAACGGCGGGAAACCCTCGTGTTGTGTTACCGTCAAAACTGGAAACCAACACTTATGTTGAAGCTTTTTAAACGATCATTTTTAACTTTTTCTTACATTTTTGTCCCATTTTTTCAACACTTTTGACGCTTTTTTCAATGTTTGTCCCTTTTTTGACATTTTTAACACTACGTAACACTAACTTGGTTTTAACTTGGTTCTAACTGGTTCTGCAACTGCCACTGGTCACAGATTTTGCTGTAACACCAGAACAGCATGCGTTGTTCAGTTCTTTCTTACTCAGTTCCCTTGGAACTGAGCATCTTTGCTCCCTACTGGTGGAAAAATATCCCTCATGTTGTCCTCATGTTGTCCTCATGTTGTCCTCATGTTGTCCTCATGTTGTCACCTATGTTCCACCCAACGCTCTTTGCCAAGTACAAATCTCTACTTTCATTAATTTTGGGGCGTCTTATTCAATTTTATAGCATTGTAAAACAAATGGAAGTGTTTTTGAAATAGTATTGAGTAAAAGTTGACATATTCCAGTCTGTGATTATCATCAACATCCATTCCTTTAATTTTAGTCTCAATAATTCCTAATTTCTGATTTTCTAACTCCAACATTTGGTATAATTTCCTATAAATGAGGTTTATTGACCACAAATTCCAAAAATAATGTAAAACTAAAGTTAATAAGTTAGTGTTACGTAGTGTTAAAAACGTCATAAAACATTGTAAAAAGCATCAAACGTGTTGCAAAACGGGACAAAAGCGTAAAAAAAAAGTTTAAAACATCGATAAAAAACGTCAACAAAAGTGTTTGTTTTCCAGTTTGACGGGAAGACGACACCAGGGTTAGCATGGCCGAGCGCCCGGCGTGGCCCAGTGGGCGGGTAACTACAGGGTCGGCGTGTCGCGCGTCTCACCTTGCTGATCTTGATGGCGCACGGCGCGCCGGGGAAACCGGGGAGACACGTTTTAAACGCCGACACCTCGGAGAAGGCGCCGCGGCCGCAGATGTTGATCCCCGCCACGCGGAACTTATAGGCCGTCCCCGGCTGCAGCTCCACCTTCCTCATCTGGGTGTAGTCCGGCATCGCACCCGAGTCATCCTGCAGGTACACGCATCATCATTACATCATCATTACATCATCAATTACATCATAAGTAACGGTCAGACCCGATAGAGACCGACCGATGAAGGATTTTTAAGGCCAATACCGACACGGTATTCTGATATGTCGGCCCATATTTATTAAGAAAATAAATCCAGAAACACGTTACACAACAAACAGTTTTCCCTAACATCAGTTATTTATGAGTTCGCACTAAAATAATATGATAATAATTTGTTTTATTATTTTTAAAACAGAACATAAAAATATATTAAAGTTCTGATAAATAAAATGTAGAAAAATACAAACAAAAACACAATAACTACAAAAAAACGGGGACGTTGTAGAGCGTCCTCTGGTGGACAGACTATGTAACGCCATCACTAACAGGGACGTTGTAGAGCGTCCT
>NC_048413.1:27521786-27524078 GCF_013103735.1 Etheostoma cragini | reverse complement strand
CCTTTAGCGTCTTAGAACACGCTTGGTCGTCTCCTTTAGCGTCATACAACACGCTTGGTCGTCTCCTTTAGCGTCATATAACACGCTCGGTTGTCTCCTTTAGCGTCATATAACACGCTTGGTTGTCTCCTTTCGTTTCTCCAACCGGTCGTATTTTACGCGTTCGGAGTTGGTTGGATGTCCTGTAGCTACAGGACGCGTTGCAGATAATACTGTACTTTAAAAGAAATAAACAATTTAATTAATCCTCTCCACTGGGGCCCTGTTGCTCTCGAGGAGACTACTAGACCTGTTGGGTCCTTGTAAATTCTGGAGTGTGGTCTAGACCTGCTCTATCTGTAAAGGGTCTCCAGATAACTCTTGTTATGAATTGATACTATAAATAAAATTGAATTGAAATCAAAGAAAAATTAATTCACAATGAAAATAAAGTTTCAATAATCCGAGAGAATATTTTTGGTACAAATATAAAAAATTATACAACTTCAGTTGTTACTTAACTTAAATTCAGGCAGAATAATTAGTGAACATTAACATTCAATTACAAACGTAAATTAGTCTCATTAATATCACCAATGTACCCGACACACACACACACACACACACACACACACACACACACACACACACACACACACACACACACACACACACACACACACACAGTGAGAGAGAGAGAGAGAGAGAGAGAGAGAGAGAGAGAGCGCTGGGTGGGGCCAGCCCATAATCAACAAGCTGTCAAACAGAAACTAAATAGTTTCTTCTTCGTCAGAAATTAAACCCGTTGGGTCACAAACAAAGTTTTTTTGAACTGTTCGATGGAATTCAACAGAAGTGAAAACCCACCAAACTGCAGCCAGATCTGAGCCGCTTCCTGCCGCCCGTGCAGCGCCGTGAACCGGGAGAAAAACAACAAACCAGTCTAAATAAACGACATTTTATCCAGATAAATTCATCCTCTGCTTATAAACTGGGAGCCGAATTGAACCGAAGCTCGTGAGGGTTCAAGACCACGATGCCCCTTTGTTTTGCGCCGCTGTGCGCTGTTGCTAACAGCAACGCAACCTTAAAATGACCAACTTTTAAATGGAGCCTGGTGCGCGGCTCTGCGGTTCCCTCCACGTGGGAGGGACCAGCGCGTGCACTTGTGAAGGTGTCGGCGGGTGAAAGATCTCCTACCTGGCTCACCTGCGGGCCCCCCCCCACCCGGCCCCACTAGCCCTCATTTCCGGCGGGGATCGACGTGCAGCTCGTGGGTCACATGAACCTCATCAGTCCCGTGCAGTCCTCCGGCCAGCTGATTGTCTCCCGCTGCGGCTCGCGCGCCGTGTCCTCACATCAGGTGTGTGTGTGTGTGTCTGTGTGTGATCGATGGCTTGATTGATGACGCTGATTGTCGCCTCGTGCGTGCAGCGGGATCGAACGGGCCGATCAGCGCGGCTGCAGGCGCCGATCGATCCCCGCGGATCGATGCTGCGATCAGACGTAAGATCCCGCGCGCTTCATCCTCCTCCTCCTCCTCCTCTTCCTCATCGATACAGCAGCAGTGTCTGTGTTTTGGCTGAATGGCGCTCCGCTCCATCAGGACCGCGAGGCGCGCTCCCAACGCTGCGGGCACGCGCACGTTCACGCCGCACACCAACTCCCAAGAATGCGTTCCGTGGTTTTTATGCGCGAGGTCTTTAATAATCCCGCTGCCGGGACCAGTTTAAGGATTATAAACACACATGAAATCATATGTTTCAAGATGAAAAATAAGTTTTTGTTGATTGAATTCAGATTAAATTTAAAGATGAACTCTCTGGTCACTCTATTAATATTACACTATATGTATAAATATATATATATATATATATTTATATATATATATATATATAGTGTAATATAAAGACATATATACATGTATTAGCCTATCTAGTATAGTTAAATTGAATATAATCTATAATTATATTTAAATAATATAATGTCCAATTGATATATTGATATGAGATTGTAATAAATTCACATAATTGATTGAATAAAATGTAATAGAATATATTATAATTTTCAATAATTAAAGAATTAAATATAGTCCGGATCAACGAAGAACATCTCGAGGATGAGGACTGGGATTATGAGGAAGTCTCGTCTCTAATCGGGACATTTTGGGACAGATTGGCGGAGACACACTGGTAAGAGCCAATCAGGTGCAAGCATGTATCAGCTGATGTAAATAGATCACCTGACTGTGTTGTTGCAACAGCTAGCTTCCTGTAAGATTGGATGAGGAGTTTTCTTTGGGGGGGGGGGGGG
>NC_048413.1:27518874-27521686 GCF_013103735.1 Etheostoma cragini | reverse complement strand
GCTAAAGGAGACGAGCCAGCGCGTTCTAAGACGCTAAAGGAGACGAGCCAGCGCGTTCTAAGACGCTAAAGGAGACGACCGAGCGCGTTCTAAGACGCTAAAGGAGACGACCCAGCATGTTCTAAGACGCTAAAGGAGACTTTTAGCGTCTTAGTGATGACCCCGACACCTGAACTAGCGTCAGTGGTTCACGAGATGAGAGTGAGATTGTGTTGGTCCGACAGCTGAGCTGTTAACGTATATTAATGCAAGACGTTATGTCGAAGAAACTTGATTTCTTGACTTTTATCGTCATTGACGACGGATCACCATCCCGGGATATAACACGCGGTGACCGGACATCCCAGGTTCACGTGGACAGTCCCCGGTTTCCGGGGACAGTCCCCGGTTTTGGTGACCTGTCCCCGGCTGGATCTGTCCCCGGTTTTCACCGTGACTGAAAGACCCGAAATTGGACTTAAAGAAAGGAAACATTAACCAAACGGAGGCGATAGTCGCTCCAGACCGCCAGAGCCAGCGCTGCTCAGAGAGGTTTCAGGAAGCCGTGTTTTACGATGCTAAATCCCTGATTATTTACATGGAGTCTGGTGCGTTTAGTGAACACAATTTCGCTGACTTTTATGTTTTAAAACAGGATCTTAACCTTTAACAGAAAGGTCGACTTCCTTAGAAATCCTTTCCATAATGTTGTCAGACGCGTAGAATATTAATCTGAGTCTGTTAGCAGCTAAACGAGCACTTTAATGAACGTAAATACAAACTGGACAATTATCCCGTTAACTTCCACTCTAGCTTGTTTCTCTCAGACCTTGGGGGGGGGCAGCTTTAGGTCTTGTGTCCCCTCCAAAACACATGACGTGTTTTGGAGGTATATGAGCTGAAAATGTCCCCGGATTTTGTCTGAGAAATCTGGTCCCCTTAATATAATACCTAAAGAAATCTGAAAAAACCAAGTATTTCCAATCAATTGAAATATTTGGTTCCGATGCGTTCATGGACTCTAGGAGCTTCACATCCCTCCAGTTCCCCTCTTCTCCTGACAATACGGTAATTCCTCGACTATGAGACAGTAAGTCGCGTGGATACGACTCGATCGTTAGCCGATCTTTATAAAAACGTCGGCTACGGAGCCGTAACGTGAGCTACAAGCTAACGGAGCCTTTTACACGTCGTCGTGTTTCTTTAGAAATAAACAACGGACAAACAGAGTCTTTAAACGCATCAGATGGAAGTTAATCATCGTCAAAGTGGCGTCAGAATGGATGGGAGTTAATGGGATGCTAACGGCGGGTGTTAGCTTGTTAGCATCAGACTCTCCCCAGAGGAGCTAAGCTCAGGACAGCGGCCATTAACCTTCATGTTACAGGCTCAGCCAATCACAGAGGACCCCCCCCCCCCACCCTAATGACACATGGTGCACAGGATTTCATGTTAGAGTAAATATACTTTACACTCGCACACACACACACACACACACACACAAATAACACATAAATAAATACACACACTCGCACACACACACGCACGCACACACACACACACAAAAACACACACACGCACGCACACACACACACACACAAAAACACACACACGCACGCACACACACACACAAAAACACACACACGCACGCACACACACACACACACAAAAAAACACACACGCAAGCACACACACACACACACACATAAATACACACGCGCACACACACACAGATACGCACTCGCGCACACACATGCACACACATAAATACACACACAAACACACACACTCTCGCGGCCGCCGCTCCAAAACTTAAATTTGTATACTTCCTGTCAGTGTGTGTGTGTGTAAGTTGGTTAAACTATATATTATATATCATTATTATTATCATTATTATTATTTATATTTTATTATTATTGGAGGTTTATGTTTCACCTTCTTTCTGATAAATCATATTTTCTCACTCCAGTCTGTGGAATGTCTCCAGACACTACAATACCCATGAGCCTCAGTGGCTGTTGCTATAGAGACCCCCCCCCCCCCCCCCCCCCCCCCCCCCCCCCCCCATCCAGGGCAGTGACATCACAGTTACATTCACAACTGAACTCAGAGCTGCTGCTTTCATTTGTTCCAAAAGTTGTAATCATCCAAAATCCCAATAATATAAGCCAGATAGACACTAAATGTATGAATAAATGAACGTGTGAACGTAGAAAGGGTGAATGCATGAGGGATGAAAGCCAAATTATGTGATAGAAATATAGATTTGTAACAGAATACGCAGTAAAACACAGTATAAAAAGGTGTAAATTCATTATACAGTGAGAATAAATAGAAAATAAATTAACCGAAATTCATCAAATCATTATAATTTATCAAGGAAATGAAAGAAGAGCTGAGAGCTGCTGCTTTGAATTTCTCCCTCAGCCGGTCGGCAACAACGTCTGAAGCTCTCTGATTGGACGGTTTTTAAAGCAGTGCACTCTGGGACTCGTAGTTTGACTCCTGAAGTTGTTCCGGACTCGCGCTTTTATTCTCAGTTTGGTCTGATGATCCAATCAGTGTCTGTGACTCCGCCCCCTCAGTGATGTCACTATGACATCACACCGTGTTTCAGTCTGAGAGAGGAAAACACACACACACACACACACACACACACACACAGCGCCCCGGAGGTTGAAAGGTTATTGGCTGTCTGGCTGTAGCTCTCAGCCAATCAGATGTGTTTATTCACAGTTGGGATTTTCTACATTGTTGCCATGCGGAGAATCTGCTGCCTGACCTACATTCATCCTACACACACACACACACACACACACACACACACACACAC
>NC_048413.1:27516799-27518774 GCF_013103735.1 Etheostoma cragini | reverse complement strand
GTGTGTGTGTGTGTGTGTGTGTGTGTGTGTCTGTGTGTGTGTGTGTGTCTTTTGTTCTGCTAATGTGGGGGGGGTGAGAAACTGATTTCCATGTATTTTAATTTAATTTGAGATGAAAACAGCGTCGCGTTGATATCTAACGCTCGTCTCTAGAAGGCATCTTAAATATTAAATATATGTTCTCACAGTTATTAAAGAACAGAAGCAGTAAATAGAGAGAGAGAGAGAGAGAGAGAGAGGGAGAGAGGGAGGGAGAAAGAGAGAGAGAGAGAGAAAGAGAGAGAGAGAGAAAGAGAGAGAGAGATCAAGCTGCTGGAGTTTAACAGCCTCTTTCAAAATAAGAGCTGAGATATATAAATTCTTTATTCAACTCAAAGGAAAATGTAGGTTTCCAGTAGCAAGACAACCATAACACAACAATCACACTTACACATATCACACACATATGTCACACACACATACACACACATACACACATATACACGCATATATACACATATACACACACAAATACACGCATACACGCATATATCACACATACACACATATATACACAAATATACACAAATATCACATATATACACAAATATCACACATACACACATATGTCACTCATGTTCACACATATACACACGTATAAACACATATATACACAAATATCACATATAAACACACAAATATCACACATATACACACATATACACACACATGCCGTGCGGACTAGCCAGACCTTCCTCTGCAGCGCTGTGGAGGAAGGTCTGGAGCACCTGAGCATGTGTGTGTGTGTGTGTGTGTGTACTTCAGGCCTGTGTGTAGTGTGTTACAACAACAGAGTGTATATTGTAATGTCCCCATCGGGGATCAATAAAGAGTATGAATTATTAAACTTTCGACCTATAATCCATGATGAACTACAATCACATGTGAGATTTCTCAACGACAATCAGGCGATGGAGACACATTTAGCCTCTAGTCCCATAGACTCCCATTCATCTAGACCTGGACCCCTAGTGGTGGAACTGGAACCACAACAACAACACAGGCACAGGCTAATTACTGCTAACTAACATGCTAGTTAACATTAACATAGACACAGGCTAATTACTGCTAACTAACATGCTAGTTAACATTAACATAGACACAGGCTAATTACTGCTAACTAACATGCTTGTTAACATTAACATAGGCACAGGCTAATTACTGCTAACTAACATGCTAGTTAACATTAACATAGACACAGGCTAATTACTGCTAACTAACATGCTAGTTAACATTAACATAGACACAGGCTAATTACTGCTAACTAACATGCTAGTTAACATTAACATAGACACTGGCTAATTACTGCTAACTAACATGCTTGTTAACATTAACATAGGCACAGGCTAATTACTGCTAACTAACATGCTAGTTAACATTAACATAGACACAGGCTAATTACTGCTAACTAACATGCTAGTTAACATTAACATAGACACAGGCTAATTACTGCTAACTAACATGCTAGTTAACCTTAGCATAGACACTGGCTAATTACTGCTAACGTCTGTAACCACGGTACAATGAGGCTAAATAGGGAGTGAACCATGGACCGTTAATATTTACATCAATATATAAACAGTCAGTGGAGTGAACAGGCTCTCCGACGGGCTCTTCTAGACGGGCTGATCTTTTATTTTGAAATTACGGAGCGGAAGTGACCGCAGGTAACTTGCCTGCGGAGTCCAGCGGTGAGAGAACCGAGGGACGCTCTGAGGACTTTAACTGGAGACAACTGTAGACCGGGTGGACGCGTATTTAGCCCGCTTCAAGTCCGTATTTAGCCCGCTTCAAGTCCGTATTTAGCCCGCTTCAAGTCCGTGTTTAGCCCGCTTTGAGTCCGTAGTTATCCCGCTTTGAGTCCGTGTCTCCCGTCCTGTGTGTGTGTGTGTGTGTGTGTGTGTGTGTGTGTGTGTGTGTGTGTGTGTGTGTGTGA
>NC_048413.1:27512393-27516699 GCF_013103735.1 Etheostoma cragini | reverse complement strand
CCCCACCCCCACCTGCTGCCGCCCCGCCCACCGCAACCGCCCCCCGCCGCCCAGGACGCCCAGCTGGAGGACGCCACCAGGAGCCTCCACAAGGCCCTCGCCCTGGAAGGTAAGGACCGACCACTTCCTGCTACGTCACCAAGGTCTGACGGTGTTTTCACATGTCTGTCTTGCCTCCCTTGTTTGTTGTTGCCAGGTCTGAGGGACTGGTACCTGAGGAACACGATAGGCTCCGCCCACCAGAACCAGGCCAACGGGAAGGTCAACGCAGGCGTCAACACCAAGGCCAACGGGGGGGTCAAAGGTCAGGCCGGAGGGGGAAGAGCTCTGACCGGCAGACGGAGGACTCACGGCGGACTCCAGCAGCCGGCCTATCAGACGGAGACGAGTCATCAGAAAAAGACGCTGCCGCATTCAGCCACGTTCCACGGACACCCGCTGCACGGCAGGTAGGACTCACCTGCACAGGTACAGAGCTGTCGGCCAATCAGGACGATGCAACGTCTCCCCCAAGGCGTCTTTGGGGAAAATGGATTTGGCGGGTTGTACTTTGTGGATTCAGTAGTTTGGTTGATGAACCTGAACCATTTCTCTCTCTCTCTCTCTCTCTCTCTCTCTCTCTCTCTCTCTCTCTCTCTTTCTCAGGTCTGTGGAAAGCTCTCTCTACCAAGACTCATTCCCTCCTCAGAAACTAGAAGACCAGCCATCTCCTGGAACTCTGGTCTGACTCCCCGACCAATCAGGAAGCTGATCCCGGGCTGGCTTCTTGGGGTCATACCTCTCTGGACCGCTGTGTCCCGCGGGTTCTTCGGGAGAACAGGGGTTACGTCCTAGGTCGTTAAATGGCTTCCATGTTTCCTCCATGTGCTTCTCTTCCTCGCGTCTCAGTCCGTCCAACCAGGAAAGCACGGGAAGGAAACGAGGAAATGTGTTTTTAGAAGGTTGGGACGTCCTTTCCTCAGAAGTGTCACATGACTTTGTCAGCTGTGTGGGCGGAGTTAGCGACGACTTCCAGGAAGGATGCTCTCTGTATCCTCGCTCATAGCTCCTCAGAGATCCCTCCTCCATCCTCGCTCATAGCTCCTCAGAGATCCCTCCTCCATCCTCGCTCATAGCTCCTCAGAGATCCCTCCTCCATCCTCGCTCATAGCTCCTCAGAGATCCCTCCTCCATCCTCGCTCATAGCTCCTCAGAGATCCCTCCTCCATCCTCGCTCATAGCTCCTCAGAGATCCCTCCTCCATCCTCGCTCATAGCTCCTCATAGCTCCCTCCTCAATCCTCGCTCATAGCTCCTCATAGCTCCCTCCTCCATCCTCGCTCATAGCTCCTCATAGCTCCCTCCTCCATCCTCGCTCATAGCTCCTCAGAGATCCGGTTCAAGCGGGGAGCGTGGAGATATCAAAGAAGAAAAGTGAGATTCGGCCCAGGACACCTGGCTCTCGTACGTCAACTGAAACCCCGCCCCCACCATGATGTCACCTTGAGGATGGTGATGTCACCCTCTTGTTGGAGGCTGCAGTCTGATCTCAGGGTCTCAGCTGTGATGTCCAAATTTATGCTTCTGCAGAGCTTTTTCACCGTAGCCCCCATGAGCGCTAGCGTTGTTCTGTGTCTTTAAAGCGCCGACGCACCAACTCGATAATCAGCCGTCGGACAGTCTAGCGAGGTCGTTGACTCGAGTCTGGTCAGTGTGTTTGTCCGTTGGGAAGGGTGGGGGGGGGGGGGGGGGGGGGGGGGGGGGGGGTTGGGGTGTCAGACTGAAAACGAGCAATCTGATTTGTGGAGAGCTGACCTGAAAACGAGGAGCGGGATGAGAGTCTGTAGGATCCGTAGCAGGAGAACTTTCCCCGCTCTTTGTTTTCATGTTGTTGTGGAGAAGGAAAACCGGGAAAGGAGTCGGAGAAGATGCAACGCTACCACGCCGCGGCCGAGTGAAGGTAACCCCAGTTTCCACACAACCGACAGCTGAAGTCTCGAGGATGCATGAGATCTCGCGAGATCTCGTAGAATGGAACCACAAAAGCACCACCAGCTAGTCTCCATCCACAGGAGTAGATGGGGAACAGCTCTGCTGTGTTTCCACGGTGGAGTGCAGGGAGACATGATCCGTCGTGAGCAAGGTGTATTTTATTTTGAAAATTAACCAGATCTTTTACTTTGTTTCTGTGCTCGACTTCCTGTCCTGTCCTGCACTATTTTGCCGCGGAGCTCTCCGGCGTCCGGCCAATAGGAGCTCTGTATCTGGTCCGGAGGGCTGGGGATCGCCGGACCAGACATTGACTTTAATGGAAACCTAATGACTCCTCAGCTGTTCCAGAACCGGTGGAAATCGGGGGTGAGTCGCCCAATCGGTGTCTCGAAGTATGTACCCGACCCAGGAGCAGAAGTAGTCCTCAAGCGTCACTGGACCGGCTGCCCTCCAAAGAGTCTCTGGGTTAAAAACCAAACCACAGCTTCGTGTCATGTGAGAACATCTCAAACTGAACTGCAGGTTTTTTTACAGTTGGATTGTTGTTTTTTTAACGTTTTCTACTACGACGTCTTCAATCTGCGATCCGACTCCGCTCAGACAATCAGGACGAAACCAGACTTTTATATAAAACTTTTGATGATGATGATGAAGAAGAAACTGTTGCACACTCTCTCTCTCTCTCTCTCTCTCTCTCTCTCTCTCTCTCTCTCTCTCTCTCTCTCTCTCTCTCTCTCTGAGGACAGATAATCACCAGCTCAGTCCCACAGACCAGCAGTTTTTTAGAAGTGTGAACGATGAACTTTCAATAGAGTTTTTCAACTGGTCGGATCAGGCGAGCTGGTTGACTCCTCTCAGGTGAGCCTCTTCAGGTATTCAGTCTGGACTCGACGTCTCTGCACTACGTTACACGAGGACATGCAGCAGACGAGTCTGCTGTGTGACGTCCTGCTGCCCTGCGCCCTGAGGACAACCAG
Organism: Etheostoma cragini; assembly: GCF_013103735.1. NCBI lineage: Eukaryota > Metazoa > Chordata > Actinopteri > Perciformes > Percidae > Etheostoma > Etheostoma cragini. The sequence goes on along the minus strand of NC_048413.1, from coordinate 27,513,752 downwards.
AAACCAGAAACTGGACTTCCTGTCTCTGTGCTTGGAAGTAGTGTCTCTCCCTGATGTGAGTCGAGTGCAGATTTGACTCGCGCATGCTCAGATTTCAACGGTTTACGGCATAACGCGTCAAAACGAAATTTGTGAAATCCATGAAATAATAAAGTTTTCTCATTACAAACAAAAACTGACGACGGAAAGAAAACGTTTTAGCTAGCTGTGATTGTTCAATTGCTAACGTTGGCTCAAAACACCATTCCATTGACAGCCTTTGTTGTGTTTGATTGCTAGCTTGTAGCTAGCTAAGCTAGCAGTAATGTCAGAAACGTATCTACCTATGGTTGTTTGTTTGCTAGCTTCTAGCTAGCTAAGCTGGCAGTAATTTCAAAAGCGTTTTAGCTAGCTATGGTTGTTTGATTGCTAACGTTAGCTCAAAACACCATTCACCTGACAGCCTTTGTTGTGTTTGATGCTAACTTGTAGCTAAGCTAGCAGTGAACAAATTTGGTTAAGTAGGTCCATTTTTACTGTGTTGACATTACAGAAGTCTCTCGTTAGCATCTTGTCGCGAAGTGACGCATACGCGACTCAAATCTGCACCCAACTCATATTGGGGAGAGACAGCAGCATCAGCAAACTCAACGTTTGAAAAAAAGGAGGAAATGGCAAACACCCAGGAAATGATGAATATAAAACAGTAGCCATGTTTTCATTCACGTATTTCATGCTCATTTTGAAGAAGCGCATCAGAAAAGCTGAAAGGAAACGGCAACATTCAACAAAACGTCTTCAATAGCACACAGACGTGTCTTTTTACTCTTTCTGAGGTGGTTGATTCTCTAAATGGGACATGGGAACACCTTTGCTGCATTTGTTGTGACGTTAAAGGGTAAATTTGGCTTTTTTTCCAATCTGGACCCGATTTTATGTTTTTTTGTGTCTAACGGAGAAAAATTGGCGGCAAAAACTGTCCTGTTACAGTCCTGAGGAGGGTCCCAATCAAGAGTCATTGGAGTCCCAGGACAGAGTCTGAATGTCCCGGGACAGTCATTGGAATCACAGGACAGAGTCTGACTGTCCCGGGACAGTCATTGGAGTCTCAATACTGGGACAGTCATTGGAGTCACAGGACTAGGACAGTCATTGGAGTCTCAGGACTGGGACAGTCATTGGAGTCACAGGACAGAGTCCGACTGTCCCGGGACAGTCATTGGAGTCTCAGGACTGGGACAGTCATTGGAATCACAGGACAGAGTCTGACTGTCCCGGGACAGTCATTGGAGTCACAGGACATTGTACAAGACAGTGTCTGACTGTCCCGGGACAGTCATTGGAGTCACAGGACAGTTTTTGCCCCCCCCCCCAGGCCAC
>NC_048413.1:27503063-27512210 GCF_013103735.1 Etheostoma cragini | reverse complement strand
CCCCACACACACACACACACACACACACACACACACACACACAAACGCACACACACCCCAAACCACCCCACTGTCGGAGTTTGTAATGTTCAACAATCTTATTTTTTACTCGCCCTAATCGATCTCTATCAGGAGCCTTTTGAAGAAAGTACAATCCCCGTTCCACCACGGACCAGGTTTTAGTCTCTGCAGGACTTTGAGTCAGGATCCAGATCCGGTCTGAGAGCAATAAGAGGACCGGGGGGGAGTCCGTGTTGTGTTTGAACCTCTTAAACTTTTCAGGGTGAAAACCACTTGCAGCGACAATCAGACGGATGATGTCACAGTGTTGATTGAACTGAAACTCAGTGAAACTCTTTTTCTAAAGTGTCCATGAACTCAACACGAATGAAATGCAACTCTTTTATTTTTTATTTAAACGTCAGAAGGCATAGAGAAGATTTCACATGATCCATCGCCATGTTTAGGAATCAATGACATGTCTCTCGTTGGTGTTGTGACGTCTGTGGTTTTTATCGTCTGTTCTGAGGTCAGTTCCTTAAACAGGAAGTGACCTCCGCTTCGGAGGAGCAGAAGGAGCCCCTGCCGGTACACGATCCGTCCTGCACATGTGCAGATGATGTCATGATGATGTCATGATGATGTCATGATGAACGCGGATTTACGACACTGCGCGATCTGTTCCCATAGACAGTTAAAGAAAGTCTGTTGGCCTAGACCGGAAAACTAACGTTAGTTTAGCTAACAGCTAAATCGGTGAACCGCTAGCTCAGACAGCATGTAAAAGACCCTCAAAAGTTTAAATAACCGTTTAAATATATAACAGCTGTTACGTCACTTCTACTTAACTTGTGCTCATTTAAAACACAATCACTCACTACTTGTCTTTATTATTACTGTAAAGTCTTAATTTAGCTGGAGCTGCTTTTCCCGCTGTTTAGATTGAGTAACGTTGTTTTAGGCTGAATCAAGCTGTCAGCTAGCGGTTAGCCGCATTAGCTGTTAGCTAGCGGTTAGCTCGAAGTAGCTGATAGCTACCGGTTAGCCGAATTAGCTGATAGCTAGCGGTTAGCCGATTTAGCTGTTAGCGGAACTAGCGTAGTTAGCTTCCCGGTGGAGGCTAACAGTAGACTGTGGAACAGATCGTGCAGTGCCGTAAATCCGCTACATCATGACATCATCATGACATCATCATGACATCATCTGCACATGTGCAGAACGCATCGTGCAACGACCGTCCCAGCATGCTCAGAACTCAGAAACATGTAAATACATCCAGTCACAGAAAGCTAGAAACCAGTGTTTAACCCTCCTGTTGTCCTCGTGTTCTAAGTTTCTAAATCACAACATTTGGGTTTCTTTTCAACCAAATTTCATTGAATTTTTTGTGTTTTTGTTTAATTTTATAGAATTATTCTGACTTAACTTTGACAGTCTGTGATTATCCATCAACATACGTTCCTCTGACCTTAAATATTAGCTGGTATTATTCATACTTTCTTCTTATTTTAATTCAAAAGTTACATTTAATTTTATATAGGCTACATGTGGTGTTTTGACCTTAAAATCCCAAAAAATGAGTGTAAAACTAGTCGTAAAAATGTCAAATTACGACAAGAACTAACAATTAAGAGACAAAAACAAAGCAGTTTGTGAAAAACATGTCAAAAAAGTAATTTGAGTCAAATTTTTTGAGTCAGAAGGACAACACAAGGGTTAATACTGTCATACTCTGCAGTATTATTACATTATTATATTCTGAGTACTACGATGCAGGAACCAAACTCTGTACACATTTCTGAGTATTTAAGGAAAAAAAGTATATTTATTAATGTAATTAATGTTATATTTTATGTTTCTCTGTGTTAACCCTCGTGTTGTCTTCCCGTCAAAATTAAAAACAAACACTTTTGTTGACGCTTTTTTTGACGTTTTTAACACTACGTAACACTAACTTATTAACTTTAGTTTTACATTATTTTTGGAATTTATGGTCAATAAACCTCATTTATAGGAAATTATACCTAATGTTTGAGTTAGAAAAGCAGAAATTAGGAAGTATTGAGACTAAAATTAAAGGAATGGATGTTGATGATAATCACAGACTGGAATATGTCAACTTTTACTCAATACTATTTCAAAAACACTTCCATTTGTTTTACAATGCTATAAAATTGAATAAGACGCCCCAAACTTAATGAAAGTAGAGATGTGTACTTGGCAAAGAGCGTTGGGTGGAATCAATCATGTTATTTTGGGAAATTATAAAGAACATTGATATAGGACAACATGAGGACAACATGGGGACAACATGAAGACAATATGAGGACAACATGAAGACAACATGAAGACAATATGGGGACAACATGAAGACAACATGAAGACAACATGAGGACAATATGAAGACAATATGAAGACAATATGGGGACAACATGAGGTCAACATGAAGACAATATGAAGGCAATATGAAGACAATATGGGGACAACATGAAGACAACATGAGGTCAACATGAAGACAATATGAAGGCAATATGAAGACAACATGAAGACAATATGAGGACAACATGAAGACATCATGAAGACAATATGGGGACAACATGAAGACAACATGAGGACAACATGAAGACAATATGAAGGCAATATGAAGACAACATGAAGACAACATGAGGACAACATGAGGACAACATGAAGACAACATGAAGACAATATGGGGACACCATGAGGACAACATGAGGGTTAAGGTATTTTGTACTGGTGAGGAATAGAGAGGCGAAGTCTCTCCCCTCCCGCTGGACACCATGGGACCTTATTTTGGACATATGTCCAGTAGAGGACACGGAGGGACATCTTTGTTTGATTCTGTGTGAACTGAGCCATGAATTACACACATATGATGATGTCAGTTTGAAAGATATTGGGCTCTACTGTAGTCCTATTTCTGGATATTGTAGTCTTCAACTTCAACAGTTTCACAACAAACAGACTTTCATTAGTTGCAGAAGTATCTTTTAAACTGACAGACATCATAAGTGTAATTTATGGCTCAATTCAAACTGGAACAAACCATTATTGGTCCCCCCCTCGTACCATACATATATTCTTTTTCCCAAAATAAGTTCCCATGGTGGTCTAGTGGAAAGGGGCGGAACCTGTTTAGTGTCCCCCTTCAGGTCCAGGACCAGCTGTTGTCCAGCTTTGTGGACAGTCTGTCAATGTGACATCATAGCTGTCAGTGTGACATCACAGCTGTCTCTGCCGTGATGCATTCAGGTGCACTCTGTACAGTTGGTGTTTTTGAAACCTAAACTTTTGTGTAAAAAAATAATACTTTTCTATCTTTTTGGGACTCTTGTCATTTCTACTTTTTTCACTATTTCTGCTGTATGATGTGGAAAAAAGCATCATGTAAATACATAAATTGACGCGTTGTAAATGTTTTAAATAAAGATTTTACTTCAATGTTGACCAAATTGGATCAACTAGTGGAGTGTCTGGTGTCACCCCCCCCCCCCCCCCCCCCCCCCCCCCCCCCCCCCCCCCCCCGATGTGAGTTGAGTGCAGATTTGAGTCGCGCATGCGTCACTTTGACAAGTAGCTTACAAGTTTGCCGATGTCCCACCAGACTCCATGCAAATAAACAGTCATTTTAGCATCGTAAAACACACTTCATTCAAAGGCAACAGAAAGCTAATAAGACTATAAAAAGCCGTTTTTGGTCTTTGTTACACTTTTCCAACCATGGAAAACTCAAGTATTGGTTGAAATAAACACATACTTCACCGATTTACGAGTGAAAATATGTTGGCTCTATACACGCTAAACGCGCTGTTTTTTAAATGGAGTCTGGTTGGTTTGGCGCTAGCTACGTCATGGCTGTTTGTGGCAAACAGAAAGGTCTTAAACAGGTTTTAAAAAGGTCTTTGAAGGGTTAAGACATGTAACACTTTTGTTATTTGTAGTTTGATTGAAATTCGGATGAGCACCAAGTACACTCTGTTGAAATTGGGTAATTTTCTAGTTAACAAAGTGTTGGTATTGTTGTGTTTTTGGTGCTTTATGGCTGTTAGCACTGCGGGCAGACACTGTTCTCAACACAAACAGGAACAGGTCGTCTCCTACTGTCAACAGAGGTCTGTGTGTGTGGGGGGGGGGGGGGGGGGGGGGGGTAAGAACAGGGCTGGTCTACACACACAAATACAGGCCGGCCTCAAATTAAGACGGAGGGAAAATTTGGTATGCTATGAAAGGGCCTTTCATATAATGTGCATTCAAGTTCATCGTAATGTATATTTCCACCAATTTAATTGAACAGATTCAACAACATGTCCGTGCTTTTTCCCACGCTTTGTTTTCCGGGTTGTTCTACTCATGTAAAGTCTTAGGGCGTTTCTCAATATGTGTTCTTCTATGGACTTGTGTTCTTGTGTTCTTGTGAAACGTCATGTTTGGTGGCCAAAGTACTGACCCAATACACAAGTTAGCATTTGGCCAAGAACACTTAAAGTCCCCGGATGTGATCTCGACACGCCCATTTTACCGAGGATACAGTCGGTACACGATCCGTCCTGCCTACACGATCAGTTCTGCGCATGCGCAAGATGTTCACGCATGCATCTTATGGTATGGTAAGGTTTCTATGGTATTGAGAAACGCCCTTATTGTCTTGTGGAGATGTCTTTGGAGTGTGGTGTGTAGTAACGGACATAGGCCACTAGGTGGCAGCAGCTGCAGCTGCGAGACATTTCCACGTTGACCCCCCACCCCCCAGGACCCGAGACGCTCCCACCTCGAGGACTTTCTCTGAGCCCTTATAATAAATACTTCAATTTTACCCCTTTTTTGCGCTTTTATCTGCGTTTAATTTAAAATTTGTTGTTTGAACATTTTTGTCGCGCTGTGACGTTTTTGGTGTTGATTTTTATTTTTTGTTGATTTTTCGCTGCTTTTTTGTAACGTTTGTTGCTTTTTTCAGTGTTTTTGTGGCTTTTCGGACGGTTCTGTCGGCTACTGCATCTCCGTGGACCTTTTTATTCGTTTCTTTTTCTTGTTATCTTTAACTTTTCTGTACTCATTTGCAGGGCTGTAGTCAAGACCATCTTAGCTGAGTCCAAGACAAGTCCAAGACCAGGACTAGTTGAGTCCAAGTCAAGACCAAGACCAGGACTAGTCGAGTCCAAGACAAGACCGAGTCCATAAAGGTTTGAGTCCAAGACAGACCAGGACTAGTCGAGTCCAAGACAAGACCAAGACCAGGACTAGTCGAGTCCAAGACAAGACCGAGTCCATAAAGGTTTGAGTCCAAGACAAGACCAGGACTAGTCGAGTCCAAGTCAAGACCAAGACCAGGACTAGTCGAGTCCAAGACATGACTGAGTCCATAAAGGTTTGAGTCCAAGACAGACCAGGACTAGTCGAGTCCAAGACAAGTCCAACACCAGGAGTAGTTGAGTCCAAGACAAGTCCAAGACCAAGACTAGTCGAGTACAAGTCAAGACCAGGACTAGTTGAGTCCAAGTCAAGACCAAGACCAGGACTAGTTGAGTGCAAGTCAAGACCAAGACCAGGACTAGTTGAGTCCAAGTCAAGACCAAGGTCCAAGACTAGTCGAGTGCAAGTCAAAACCAAGACCAGGACTAGTCATGTCCAGGACAAGACCGAGTCCAGGACAGAATAAAGGTCTTATGCATGACAGTATGAAGACAATCATTTTGGGTTTCAGGTTCCCTCCAATATTATTATCAAAATAATAAAGACACCTGGACTCGGTCCAGACCAGAAGCCATATTGGGCAAGACCAGTGGCCGAGACCGAGACAAGTCCGAGTCCAAATACTAGCGAGTCCGAGACAAGTCCAAGACCATAGAAAAATGGTCTCGACTCCGGACTCGAGTCCAAGACCGGACTCGAGTACTACAGCCCTGCTCATTAGTACTTCGCCTCTAGCATTTACCTACCCTGCCAACGCAGTACGGACTTCAAAGCTTAGTTTTATTTTTCTATAATATTAACAGTGTTTGTTTTACTGTCTGGAGCTCGTTGTCTAGTTAACAAAGTGTTGGTATTGTTGTGTTTTTGATGCTTTATGGCTGTTAGCATTGCGGGCAGACGCTGTGCTCAACACAAACAGGAACAGGTCGTCTCCTACTGTCAACAGAGGTCGGGGGGGGGGGGGGGGGGGGGGGGGGGGGGGGGGGGACTTTATGTCGTTATATGACAGTGAATTCAACGAAATGGAACGCGCCCCTCCCAGCGGTGGTTAAAGGATCAGAGAGCAGGGAAGTAGGGGTAGGTTCAGTATTGGAACGCGGCCCGTCCTCTCAGGTAAACAGAACTTTCTTCTTACATTAAAACATTTATAACGGGTTACTTAGTGAAATAAAAGTAGACGTGTGTGTCGCGGACATGTAACCCGGTTATTATACCCGCGCTAAGGGCACACCCGGGATAACATGAACCGGGCCAAACCGTTAAACTTTGAACTCTTCTCATGTCCACATCACAGAAACTACTAAGTTCCTTTTCTGTTAGCGGTTAGCTTCAGTTAGCATCGCTGTGTTAGCCGCCACCAGGGTTTACTAAATTAACCCGGGTTAAACTTTTAGTTCAGGTTTTGGTGTCCGCTACCGGGACTAAAACGCTGCCCCGGAGACTTGTTGTCCGCCGTTATTTAACGCACTCATCCGTTTTAATCTAGCTAGCACACGGCTAACAGTGACGTCACGTTAGCTCGGCGCCCGTTAGCGTTAACAGTCACGAGCTAAGTTAACGGTAACTAACGGTTAACGGCTACGCCGACAGTTGGCTCTAAAACGACGAGTTAAGTTCGGGGAAAGGTCTTTTTGGGGGATTTAAACACTCCCAAGGAACGAACACGCGTTTCCTCGGCGAAAGTATTGACATTATATTACATTTTGAGCGACTTTACGTAACTTCCGGTCGACCCTTCCCCTCCTTTGACCGACTTCGCCGCCGCTGGTTTAACGGAGGAGACGCGACAGGTGAATAGGAAGAACATTTGAACTAATAATGATATTTAGATAGCATCATGTAACTTAATCAGTTGATTACTGACATAAAGGAACTCGAAAAATATGAATCGCGATTGTCTTTTGGTATCTATAGCACATTTGGCACTGTCACTCCCCGATGTGAGTCGAGTGCAGATGTGAGTCGCGCATGCTCAGATGTGAACGCGTCACGGCATAACGCGTCATACTTGAAACTTTTCTCATTGTAAACAATAACAGAAGATGGGAATCATTACAGAAACGTTGTAGCTAGCAATGGTTGATTGGATGCTAACGTTAGCTCAAAACACCATTCAACTGACAGCCTTTGTTGTGTTTGATGCTAACTTGTAGCTAAGCTAGCAGTGAACCAACTTGGTTCAGTAGGTCCATTTTTACTGAAGTCCCTAGTTAGCATGTTGTATGCTACTTGTCTCAAAGTGACGCATGCGCGATTGAAAGCTTGTTTCCACTCACAGAAGACAGTAGTTTCTGTGATGCAGTCGGCTCGTAAAAATTAAATGAGAATCAAAGTAAAAAAAAAAAAAATTATTCAACATTAATTAATTATTATTATTATTATTTAACCGGGTGAATCGAGATGATGATTTTTTTTTTTTACGGTAAATCGTGCAGGCCTGATTACAAGTTTTCTGAAATTGTGTGTGTGTGTATATGTATGCAAATGAGTCGTTAACTTATTAAATATCTGTGTATTTTGCGTATGTTTCCAGAACAGAAATGTGAACTTTGGATTAAACCAGCTTCAAAATTCTTGTTGCATTTTGTGGAAAGATAAAAACAAATTTTATGACTCCTTAAATCAGAAAATACTGACGTTTTCGTTTCCTACACGTTTTTCAATTCAATTCACTTTTATTTATAGTATCAATTCATAACAAGAGTTTTCTGGAGACCCTTTACAGATAGAGCAGGTCTAGACCAGATAGAGCAGGTCTAGACCAGATAGAGCAGGTCTAGACCACAGTCCAGAATATACAAGGACCCAACAGTTCTAGTAGTTTCCTCCAGAGCAAGAAACAGGGCCACAGTAGTGAGGAAAAACTTCCTTTTAGGAAGAAACCTGGGACAGACCTAGACCCAGGCCCAGACCCAGACCCAGGCCCAGGCCCAGGCCCAGACCTAGACCCAGGCCCAGACCCAGACCCAGACCCAGGCCCAGGCCTAGACCCAGACCTAGACCCAGGCCCAGACCCAGGCCCAGACCCAGACCCAGACCCAGACCCAGACCCAGACCTAGACCCAGGCCCAGACCTAGACCCAGGCCCAGACCCAGACCCAGGCCCAGACCCAGGCCCAGACCCAGGCCCAGACCCAGACCCAGGCCCAGGCCCAGGCCTAGGCCCAGGCCTAGCCCCAGACCCAGGCCCAGACCCAGACCCAGGCCCAGACCCAGACCCAGGCCTGACGGGCCGGTTGGGGTTAGTGGAAATAACAAAAATAGAAAAAAATAGTAGTTTGTAGCAGTTCATTTTTTATGAATCAAATGTTGTAAACATGACATCAGCTGTGTTCAGAGTATCGATCGGAGCGAATTAAATTAATCTTTATAAAATCATGATTTCGATTCACCCTGTTCACGAGTTTTTAAATAACTTAGATTTTTTAATTAATAACTTTGATTGTTATTTCACCCTCGTGTTGTCTTCCCGTCGACCACGAAAAAAAAATCCTATTTTGCTCCTTTTTTTTTCAACATCTTTATCTCTTTTTCCGACATTTTTGTCACTATTTCAATGTTGTGGGTGTATTTTATTTTTGGGCAGTTTTTTCCTAATTTTTTATTTTGTTTAAATTTCAATATTTTATAAAACATTTTTTTTTTATATTTATATATTTTTAATATAACGCTTATTTTGACGGCCCATTTGTTTTGTGACCAAAAATAAATAAATTTACGGGCCAACACCACTTTCTTTTGTGAGTTTTATGTATATTTATGTATATTTATGTATATTTATGTATATTTATGTTGCTGTGTCATAGTGGGAGAAGCACAGGTGTATCAAAGCCGTTAACGATGGCTGCATTCCACTTAGGAGAGGTTCTGGTGATGGGACACGGGGTGGGACACGGGGTGGGACACGGGATGGGACACGTGGTGGGACTCTGGGTGGGA